>NW_027254717.1:47500-199929 GCF_044704955.1 Pristiophorus japonicus | reverse complement strand
GACAGAGAGAGGGGGCGAGAGAGACAGAGAGGGGGCGAGAGAGACAGAGAGAGGGGGCGAGAGAGACAGAGAGAGGGGGCGAGAGAGACAGAGAGGAAGAGACACAGAGAGAGGGGGTCGAGAGAGACAGAGAGAGGGGGCGAGAGAGACAGAGAGCGGGGGCGAGGGACAGAGAGGAAGAGACACAGAGAGAGGGGGGCGAGAGAGACAGAGAGGGGGCGAGAGAGACAGAGAGAGAGGGGGCGAGAGACAGAGAGGAAGAGACACAGAGAGAGGGGGGCGAGAGAGACAGAGAGGGGGCGAGAGAGACAGAGAGAGGGGGGCGAGAGACAGAGAGGAAGAGACACAGAGAGAGGGGGGCGAGAGAGACAGAGAGGGGGCGAGAGACAGAGAGAGAGGGGGCGAGAGACAGAGAGAGGGGGGGCGAGAGACAGAGAGGAAGAGACACAGAGAGAGGGGGCGAGAGAGACAGAGAGGGGGCGAGAGAGACAGAGAGGGGGGGCGAGAGACAGAGAGAGAGGGGGCGAGAGACAGAGAGGAAGAGACACAGAGAGAGGGGGGCGAGAGAGACAGAGAGGGGGCGAGAGAGACAGAGAGGGCGAGAGAGACAGAGAGGGGGCGAGGGACAGAGAGGAAGAGACAGAGAGAGGGGGGTGAGAGAGACAGAGAGGGGGCGAGAGAGACAGAGAGAGGGGGCGTGAGAGACAGAGAGAGGGGGCGAGAGAGACAGAGAGAGGGGGGCGAGAGAGACAGAGAGAGGGGGCGAGAGAGACAGAGAGAGGGGGGCGAGAGAGACAGAGAGAGGGGGGCGAGAGAGACAGAGAGGGGGCGAGAGAGACAGAGAGAGGGGGCGAGAGGCAGAGAGAGAGGGGGCGAGAGACAGAGAGAGAGGGGGCGAGAGACAGAGAGAGAGGGGGCGAGAGAGACAGAGAGAGAAGGGGCGAGAGACAAAGAGAGGGGGGCGAGAGAGACAGAGAGAGGGGGGCGAGAGAGACAGAGAGGGGGCGAGAGAGACAGAGAGAGGGGGCGAGAGACAGAGAGAGAGGGGGCGAGAGACAGAGAGAGAGGGGGCGAGAGACAGAGAGAGAGGGGGCGAGAGACAGAGAGAGAGGGGGCGAGAGACAGAGAGAGAGGGGGCGAGAGACAGAGAGGAAGAGACAGAGAGAGACCGAGAGACAGAGAGGAAGAGACAGAGAGAGAGGGGGCGAGAGAGAGAGAGAGAGAGAGAGAGGGGGGCGAGAGAGACCGAGAGACAGAGAGGAAGAGACAGAGAGAGACGGGGCGAGAGACAGAGAGGAAGAGACAGAGAGGGAGGGGGCGAGAGACAGAGAGAGAGGGGGCGAGAGACAGAGAGGAAGAGACAGAGAGGGAGGGGGCGAGAGGCAGAGAGAGAGGGGGCGAGAGAGACAGAGAGAGGAGGCGAGAGAGACAGAGAGAGGAGGCGAGAGAGACAGAGAGAGGAGGCGAGAGAGACAGAGAGAGGAGGCGAGAGAGACAGAGAGAGGAGGCGAGAGAGACAGAGAGAGGGGGCGAGAGAGACAGAGAGAGGGGGCGAGAGAGACAGAGAGAGGGGGCGAGAGAGACACAGAGAGGAAGAGACACAGAGAGAGGGGGCGAGAGAGACAGAGAGAGGGGGCGAGAAACACAGAGAGAGGCGGTGAGAGAGACAGAGAGAGGGGGCGAGAGAGACAGAGAGAGGAGGCGAGAGAGACAGAGAGAGGGGGCGAGAGAGACAGAGAGGGGGGGCGAGAGAGACAGAGAGAGGGGGCGAGAGAGACAGAGAGAGGAGGCGAGAGAGACAGATAGAGGGGGCGAGAGAGACAGATAGAGGGGGCGAGAGAGACAGAGAGAGGGGGCGAGAGAGACAGAGAGAGGGGGCGAGAGAGAGAGGGGGCGAGAGACAGAGAGAGGGGGTGAGAGAGACAGAGAGAGAGGGTGCGAGAGACAGAGAGGAAGAGACACAGAGAGAGGGGGGCGAGAGAGACAGAGAGGGGGCGAGAGAGACAGAGAGAGAGGGAGAGAGAGACAGAGAGGAAGAGACAGAGAGAGAGGAGCGAGAGAGACAGAGAGAGGGGGCGAGAGACAGAGAGGAAGAGACTCAGAGAGAGGGGGGCGAGAGAGACAGAGAGAGGGGGCGAGAGACAGAGAGAGAGGAGGCGAGAGACAGAGAGAGGAAGAGACACAGAGAGACAGAGAGAGGGGGCGAGACAGAGAGGGGGCGAGAGAGACAGAGAGAGGGGGTGAGAGAGACAGAGAGAGGGGGCGAGAGAGACAGAGAGAGGAGGCGAGAGAGACAGAGAGGGGGCGAGAGAGACAGAGAGAGAGGGCGAGAGAGACAGAGAGAGGGGGCGAGAGAGACAGAGAGAGGGGGCGAGAGAGACACAGAGAGGAAGAGACACAGAGAGAGGGGGTGAGAGAGACAGAGAGAGGGGGCGAGAAACACAGAGAGAGGGTGTGAGAGAGACAGAGAGAGGGGGCGAGAGACAGAGAGAGGGGGCGAGAGAGACAGAGAGAGGGGGCGAGAGAGACAGAGAGAGGGGGCGAGAGAGACAGATAGAGGGGGCGAGAGAGACAGAGGGAGGGGGCGAGAGAGACAGATAGAGGGGGCGAGAGAGGCAGAGAGAGGGGGCGAGAGAGACAGAGAGAGGGGGCGAGAGAGACAGATAGAGGGGGCGAGAGAGACAGAGAGAGGGGGCGAGAGAGACAGAGAGAGGGGGCGAGAGAGACAGAGAGAGGGGGCGAGAGAGGCAGAGAGAGGGGGCGAGAGAGACATAGTGAGGGGGCGAGAGAGACAGAGAGAGAAGGCGAGAGAGACAGAGAGAGGGGGCGAGAGAGACAGAGAGAGGGGGCGAGAGACAGAGAGAGAGGGAGAGAGAGACAGAGAGAGGGGGGCGAGAGACAGAGAGGAAGAGACACAGAGAGAGGGGGGCGAGAGAGACAGAGAGGGGGCGAGAGAGACAGAGAGAGGGGGCGAGAGACAGAGAGAGAGGGAGAGAGAGACAGAGAGAGGGGGGCGAGAGAGACAGAGAGAGGGGGCGAGAGAGACAGAGAGAGGGGGCGAGAGAGACAGAGAGAGGGGGCGAGAGACACAGAGAGAGGGGGCGAGAGACAGAGAGGAAGAGACACAGAGAGAGGGGGGCGAGAGAGACAGAGAGAGGGGGCGAGAGAGACAGAGAGGAAGAGACACAGAGAGAGTGGGGCGAGAGAGACAGAGAGAGGGGGCGAGAGAGACAGAGAGGGGGCGAGAGACAGAGAGGAAGAGACACAGAGAGAGGGGGGCGAGAGAGACAGAGAGAGGGGGCGAGAGACACAGAGAGAGGGGGCGAGAGACACAGAGAGAGGGGGCGAGAGACACAGAGAGAGGGGGGCGAGAGACAGAGAGGAAGAGACACAGAGAGAGGGGGGCGAGAGAGACAGAGAGGGCGAGGGAGACAGAGAGGGGGGGCGAGAGACAGAGAGAGAGGGGGAGAGAGACAGAGAGGAAGAGACAGAGAGAGGGGGGCGAGAGAGACAGAGAGAGGGGGGCGAGAGAGACAGAGAGAGGGGGCGAGAGAGACAGAGAGAGGGGGCGAGAGAGACAGAGAGAGGGGGCGAGAGAGACAGAGAGAGGGGGCGAGAGAGATAGAGAGAGGGGGCGAGTGACAGAGAGAGAGGGGGCGAGAGACAGAGAGGAAGAGACAGAGAGAGAGGGGGCGAGAGAGACCGAGAGACAGAGAGGAAGAGACAGAGAGAGAGGGGGCGAGAGACAGAGAGAGAGGGGGCGAGAGACAGAGAGAGGGGGGGCGAGAGAGACCGAGAGACAGAGAGGAAGAGACAGAGAGAGAGGGGGCGAGAGACAGAGAGAGAGGGGGCGAGAGACAGAGAGAGAGGGGGGCGAGAGAGGCCGAGAGACAGAGAGGAAGAGACAGAGAGAGAGGGGGCGAGAGACAGAGAGGAAGAGACAGAGAGAGAGGGGGCGAGAGACAGAGAGGGGGCGAGAGAGACCGAGAGACAGAGAGGAAGAGACAGAGAGAGAGGGGGCGAGAGAGACAGAGAGGAAGAGACACAGAGAGAGGGGGGGAGAGACACAGAGAGGAAGAGACACAGAGACAGAGAGAGGGGCGAGAGAGATAGAGAGAGGGGGGGAGAGACAGAGAGGAAGAGACAGAGAGAGGAAGAGACACAGAGAGAGGGGGCGAGAGACACAGAGAGGAAGAGACACAGAGAGAGGGGGCGAGAGACACAGAGAGGAAGAGACACAGAGACAGAGAGAGGGGGCGAGAGAGATAGAGAGAGGGGGCGAGAGAGACAGAGAGGAAGAGACAGAGATAGAGAGAGGGGGGGAGAGACACAGAGAGGAAGAGACACAGAGACAGCATGTTAGTTGTATCAGGTTGAAATGTGGACCAGAAGCACAGGCTTGGTGGGCCGCCTGTCCTCCTGCTGTGCTCTCTGGTGCTGTGAACAATCTGCCTGGCCAGCTCAGTCCGGTACCTCGGGTAAGTGGTGAAACTGTTCATCAGAACACAACAACTTGTATTTATATAGCGCCTTTAACTGATTAAACTGGCCAAAGGTGCTTCACAGGAGCAATCAGATAAAATCTGACACTGTGTCACATGAGATATTAGCGCAGGTGGCCAAAAGCTCAGTCACTGAGGCAGTTTTTAAGGTTTGTCTCAAAGGAGGAAAGGTAGAGGCGAAGAGGTTTAGGGAGGGAGTTCCAGAGCTTGGGGCCCAGGCAACAGAAGGCACGGCCACCAATGGTGGAGCTATTATAATCAGGGATGCTCAAGGGGACAGAATTAGAGGAACGCAGACATCTTGTGTGGGGATTGTGGGACTGGAGGGGCGAGGCCATGGAGGGATTTGAAAACATAGAAAATAGGTGTTGGAGTAGGCTATTCGGCCCTTCAAGCCTGCACCGCCATTCAATAAGATCATGGTTGGTCATTCCTTCAGTATCCCTTTCCTGTTTTTTCTCCATACCCCTTGATCCCTTTAGCTGTAAGGGCCATATCTAACTCCCTCTTGAATATATCCAATGAACTGGCCTCAACAACTCTCTGCGGCAGGGAATTCCACAGGTTTACAACTCTTTGAGTGAAGAAGTTTCTCATCTCAGTCCTAAATGGCATAACCCTTATCCTAAGACTATGTCCCCTGGTTCTGGACTTCCCCAACATCGGGAACATTCTTCCCACATCTAACCTGTCCAGTCCCGTCAGAATCTTATACGTTTCTATGAGATCCCCTCTCATCCTTCTAAACTCCAGTGAATAAAGGCCCAGTTGATCCAGTCTCTCCTCATATGTCAGTCCAGCCACTCCTGGAATCAGTCTGGTGAACCTTCGCTGCACGCCCTCAATAGCAAGAACGTCCTTCCTCAGATTAGGAGACCAAAACTGAACACAATATTCCAGGTGAGGCCTCACTAAGGCCCTGTACAACTGCAGTAAGACCTCCCTGCTCCTATACTCAAATCCCCGAGCTATGAAGGCTAACATACCATTTGCCTTCTTCACGCCTGCTGTACCTGCATGCCAACTTTCAATGACTGATGAACCATGACACCCAAGTCTCGTTGCACCTCCCCTTTTCCTAATCTGCTGCTATTCAGATAATATTCTGCCTTTGCGTTTTTGCCCCCAAAGTGGATAACCTCACATTTATCCACATTATACTGCATCTGCTATGCATTTGCCCACTCACCTAACCTGTCCAAGTCACCCTGCAGCCTCTTAGCGTCCTCCTCACAGCTCACACCGCCACCCAGTTTAGTATCATCTACAAACTTGGAGATATTACACTCAATTCCTTCATCTAAATCATTGATGTATATTGTAAATAGCTGGGGTCCCAGCACTGAGCCTTGCGGAACTCCACTGGTCACTGCCTGCCATTCTGAAAAGGACCAGTTTGTCCCAACTCTCTGCTTCCTGTCTGCCAGCCAGTTCTCTATCCACGTCAGTACATTATCCCCAATACCATGCGCTTTAATTTTACACACCAGTCTCGTGCTGGACCTTGTCAAAAGCCTTTTGAAAGTCCAAATTGCATCCACTGGTTCTCCCTTGTCCACTCTGCTAGTTACATCCTCAAAAAATTCCAGAAGATTCATCAAGCATGATTTCCCCTTCATAAATCCATGCTGACTTGGACCGATCCTATCACTGCTTTCCAAATGCGCTGCTATTTCATTCTTAATGACTGATTCCAACATTTTCCCCACTACTGATGTCAGGCTAACCGGTCTATAATTACCCATTTTCCCTCTCCCTCCTTTTTTAAAAAGTGGTGTTACATTAGCTACCCTCCAGTCCATAGGAACTGATCCAGAGTCGATAGACTGTTGGAAAATCCTCACCAATGCATCCACTATTTCGAGGGCCATTTCCTTAAGTACTCTGGGATGCAGACCATCAGGCCCTGGGGATTTATCGGCCTTCAATCCCATCAATTTCCCCAACACAATTTTCCGCCTAATATGGATATCCTTCAGTTCCTCCTTCTCACGAGACCCTTGGTCCCCTAGTACATCCGGAAGGTTATTTGTGTCTTCCTTCGTGAAGACAGAACCAAAGTATTTGTTCAATTGGTCTGCCATTTCTTTGATCCCCATTATAAATTCACCTGAATCCGACTGCAAGGGACCTACGTTTGTCTTCACTAATCTTTTTCTCTTCACATATTTATAGAAGCTTTTGCAGTCAGTTTTTATGTTCCCTGCAAGCTTCCTCTCATACTCTATTTTCCCCCTTAAACCCTTAGTCCTCCACTGTTGAATTGTAAATTTCTCCCAGTCCTCGTGATGCTGGCTTCCCGCGAAGTGCAAGTATGAGTTTTGAAATCAAGGAGTTTCTCAACTAGGAGCCAATGTAGGTCAGCGAGCACAGCGGGTGATGGGTGATCGGGATTTGGTGCGAGTTAGGGCATGGGCTGCTGAATTTTGGATGAGCTGAAGTTTATGGAGGGTAGAACATAACAAATAGTAGCAGGAGTAGGCCATACTGCTCCTCGGGCCTGCTCCGCCATTCAATATGATCATGGCCGATCTGATCATGGACTCAGCTCCACTTCCCCATAACCCCTTATCGTTTAAGAAACTGTCTATTTCTGCCTTAAATTTATTCAATGTCCCAGCTTCCACAGCTCTCTGAGGCAGTGAATTCCACAGATTTACAACACTCAGAAGAAATTCCTCCTCATCTCAGTTTTAAATGGGTGGCCGCCTATTCTCAGATCGTGCCCTCTAGTTCTAGTCTCCCCCATCAGTGGAAACATCCTCTCTGTATCCACCTTGTCAAGCCCCCTCATAATCTTATACGTTTCGATAAGATCACCTCATTCTTCTGAATTCCAATAAGTAGAGGCCCAACCTGCTCAACCTTTCCTCATAAGTCAACCCCCTCATCCCCAGAATCAACCTAGTGAACCTTCTCTGAACTGCCTCCAAAGCAAATATATCCTTTCGTAAATATGGAAACCAAAACTACATGCAGTATTCCAGGTGTGGCCTCACCAATACCCTGTATAGCTGTAGCAAGACTTCCCTGCTTTTATACTCCATCCCCTTTGCAATAAAGGCCAAGATACCATTGGCCTTCCTGATCACTTGCTGTACCTGCATACTATCCTTTTGTGCTTCATGCACAAGTACCCCCAGGTCCCGCTGTACTGCGGCACTTTGCAATCTTTCTCCATTTAAATAATAACTTGCCCTTTGATTTTTTTTCTGCCAAAGTGCATGACCTCACACTTTCCAAATTTTTGCCCACTCCCACTCACTTAGCCTGTCTGTGTCCTTTTGGAAGATGGGAGGCTGGCCAGGAGATGGGGTGGAATAGTCACCTCGCTGGAATCATGACACATGGACAACTGGTGGTTAGATCTGGTTTAATACACACTGTACAAGAAATAACAGAGCAACACGGATAAAAACATACTAATTACATATAAACAGGGTGCCACGTGTACGGGGAAGGCACACACACACACAACACACGCGCGGGCCGTTCTAGCAGTGGCTGCTGGGTACAGCTCGGATCAGGCACTTGCGGAGACGGGACACAGTGTGGAGCGCACGGCCCCCCTCCTCCCGCCAAGCGCTTGCCACGCTCTCCTTCTCCCACTTGTTGAGCAGGCTGCTGCAGAGTTTCAGCTCCACGAGCTTCGCCCCGACAGTCTCCATGTTCAATGGCCCCTGGACCGAGGAGCCTGCAATACAGAGGGGCACAAACCCGGCCCAGGTTAATTCATCGTCCCACACCAACAGTTCAATGCCGTTTCATTCTGCTTTGTCCCACTTTAGCCTCCCGATTCCCAGACAAGATGTTTTTTAATGTTCATTTGTTCCCGGGATGAGGGCGCCGCTGTCAAGACAGGCATTTATTGCCCGTCCCCAGTTGCCCTCGAGGTTGTGGGTTCAAGCCCCATTCCAGAAACCCGACCACATAATCCAGGCCAACACTCCCAGTGCAGTACTGAGGGAGTGCTGCACTGTCGGAGGGGCAGTACTGAGGGAGTGCTGCACTGTCGGAGGGGCAGTACTGAGGGAGTGCCGCACTGTCGGAGGGGCAGTACTGAGGGAGTGCCGCACTGTCGGAGGGGCAGTACTGAGGGAGTGCCGCACTGTCGGAGGGGCAGTACTGAGGGAGTGCCGCACTGTCGGAGGGGCAGTACTGAGGGAGTGCCGCACTGTCGGAGGGGCAGTACTGAGGGAGTGCCGCACTGTCGGAGGGGCAGTACTGAGGGAGTGCCGCACTGTCGGAGGGGCAGTACTGAGGGAGTGCCGCACTGTCGGAGGGGCAGTACTGAGGGAGTGCCGCACTGTCGGAGGGGCAGTACTGAGGGAGTGCCGCACTGTCGGAGGGGCAGTACTGAGGGAATGCCGCACTGTCGGAGGGGCAGTACTGAGGGAGTGCCGCACTGTCGGAGGGGCAGTACTGAGGGAGTGCCGCACTGTCGGAGGGGCAGTACTGAGGGAGTGCCGCACTGTCGGAGGGGCAGTACTGAGGGAGTGCTGCACTGTCGGAGGGACAGTACTGAGGGAGCGCTGCACTGTCGGAGGGGCAGTACTGAGGGAGCGCTGCACTGTCGGAGGGGCAGTACTGAGGGAGCGCTGCACTGTCGGAGGAGCAGTACTGAGGGAGCGCTGCACTGTCGGAGGGGTAGTACTGAGGGAGCGCTGCACTGTCGGAGGGACAGTACTGAGGGAGTGCCGCACTGTCGGAGGGGCAGTACTGAGGGAGTGCCGCACTGTCGGAGGGGGCAGTACTGAGGGAGTGCCGCACTGTCGGAGGGGCAGTACTGAGGGAGTGCCGCACTGTCGGAGGGGGCAGTACTGAGGGAGTGCTGCACTGTCGGAGGGGCAGTACTGAGGGAGTGCCGCACTGTCGGAGGGGCAGTACTGAGGGAGTGCCGCACTGTCGGAGGGGCAGTACTGAGGGAGTGGTATCAATGGTCGAGCGATTATATTCAGGGATGCTGAAAAGGGCAGAATTAGAGGAGCGCAGACATCTCAGTGGGTTGTGGGGCTGGAGGCAATTACAGAGATAGGGAGGGGCGAGGCCATGAAGGGGTTTGAAAAGGAGTGTGATTTTTGAAATTGAGGTGCTCCGGGCCAGGAGCCACTGTCGGTCAGCGACAGTGTGAACTCCGTGCCTCTGATGCCGCCCAGTGTCCACACTGGTGTGAGCGCTCAGATACGCTCTCGGGACAAGGCGAATCTCTCAGTAGGTTGCGCTGTGGCTGGCGGGACACTGCGGATAGTAGAGAGCGCCAGAGAGCCGGGCGACCCTGGGGCACTGGGTGAGCACTGCACTCTCGGGATATCGCGGAACCACACCAGGCGCTGACTCTCAACCCACCTGAAACACTGAGGTACTGCATCCCACAACTCCGCTCTCTCACAGCGCCCAGCAGCATCTCCACTCCCACCCTGGTTATCCCGCAATTGGCCGACATGTCCAGCGATACCAGGGAGGGACACAGGAACAGGCACCTGCCCGAGTCAAATGGAGACACACAATGTTATAGTGGGACAGTGTAGAGGGAGCTTTACTCTGTATCTAACCCCGTGCTGTATCTACCCTGGGAGTGTTTGATGGGACAGTGTAGAGGGAGCTTTACTCTGTATCTAACCCGTGCTGTACCTGCCCTGGGAGTGTTTGATGGGGCAGTGCAGAGGGAGCTTTACTCTGTATCTAACCCCGTGCTGTATCTACCCTGGGAGTGTTTGATGGGACTGTGTAGAGGGAGCTTTACTTTGTATCTAACCCGTGCTGTACCTGCCCTGGGAGTGTTTGATGGGGCAGTGTAGAGGGAGCTTTACTCTGTATCTAACCCCCTGTACCTGCCCTGGGAGTGTTTGATGGGACAGTGTAGAGGGAAGCTTTACTCTGTATCTAACCCCCTGTACCTGCCCTGGGAGTGTTTGATGGGGCAGTGCAGAGGGAGCTTTACTCTGTATCTAACCCCCTGTACCTGCCCTGGGAGTGTTTGATGGGGCAGTGTAGAGGGAGCTTTACTCTGTATCTAACCTGTGCTGGACTTGCCCTGGGAGTGTTTGATGGGACAGCGTAAACATAGAAACACAGAAAATAGATGCCGGAGTAGGCCATTCGGCCCTTCGAGCCTGCACCACTATTCAATAAGATCATGGCTGATCATTCCCTCGGTACCCCTTTCCTGCTTTCTCTCCATACCCCTTGATCCCTTTAGGATATATCCAATGAACTGGCATTAACAACTCTCTGCGGCAGGGAATTCCACAGGTTAACAACTCTCTGAGTGAAGAAGTTTCTCCTTACTCAGTGCTAAATGGCCTACCTCTTATCCCAAGACTGTGTCCCCTGGTTCTGAACTTCCCCAACATCGGGAACATTCTACCCGCATCTAACCTGTCCCGTCCCGTCAGAATCTTATATGTTTCTATGAGATCCCCTCTCATCCTTCTAAACTCCAATGTATAAAGGCTCAGTTGATCCAGTCTCTCCTCATATGTCAGTCCAGCCATCCCAGGAATCAGTCTGGTGAACCTTCGCTGCACTCCCTCAATAGCAAGAATGTCCTTCCTCAGATTAGGAGACCAAAACTGAACACAATATTCCAGGTGAGGCCTCACTAAGGCCCTGTACAACTGCAGTAAGACCTCCCTGCTCTTATACTCAAATCCCCTAGCTGTGAAGGCCAACATGCCATTTGCGCTTTTCACCAACTGCTGTACCTGCATGCCAACTTTCAATGACTGATGAACCATGACACCCAGGTCTCGTTGCACCTCCCCTTTTCCTAATCTGCCGCCATTCAGATAATATTCTGTCTTCGTGTTTTTGTCCCCAAAGTGGATAACCTCACATTTATCCACATTATACTGCATCTGCCATGCATTTGCCCACTCACCTAACCTGTCCAAGTCACCCTGCAGCCTCTTAGCGTCCTCCTCACAGCTCACACCGCCACCCAGTTTAGTGTCATCTGCAAACTTGGGAGATATTACACTCAATTCCTTCATCTAAATCATTAATGTATATTGTAAAGAGCTGGAGTCTCAGCACTGAGCCCCGCGGCACTCCACTAGTCACTGCCTGCCATTCTGAAAAGGACCCGTTTATCCCGACTCTCTGCTTCCTGTCTGCCAACCAGTTCTCTATCCACGTCAGTATATTACCCCCAATACCATGTGTTTTGATTTTGTGCACCAATCTCTTTTGAGGGACCTTGTCAAAAGCCTTTTGAAAGTCCAAATACACCACATCCACTGGTTCTCCCTTGTCCACTCGACTAGTTACATCCTCAAAAAATTCCAGAAGATTTGTCAAGCATGATTTCCCCTTTATAAATCCATGCTGACTTGGACCGATCCTGTCACTGCTTTCCAAATGCGCTATTTCATTCTTAGTAATTGATTCCAACATTTTCCCCACTACTGATGTCAGGCTAACCGGTCTATAATTTCCAATTTTCTCTCTCCCTCCCTTTTTAAAAAGTGGTGTTACATTAGCTACCCTCCAGTCCATAGGAACTGATCCAGTCGATAGACTGTTGGAAAATGATCACCAATGCATCCACTATTTCTAGGGCCACTTCCTTAAGTACTCTGTGATGCAGACTATCAGGCCCCGGGGATTTATCGGCCTTCAATCCCATCAATTTCCCGAACACAATTTCCCGCCTAATAATGATATCCTTCAGTTCCTGCTTCTCACTGGACCCTCGGTCCCCTAGTACTTCCGGAAGGTTATTTGTATCTTCCTTCGTGAAGACAGAACCAAAATATTTGTTCAATTGGACTGCCATTTCTTTGATCCCCATTATAAATTCACCTGAATCCGACTGCAAGGGACCTACGTTTGTCTTCACTAATCTTTTTCTCTTCACATATCTATAGAAGCTTTTTCAGTCAGTTTTTATGTTCCCAGTAAGCTTCTTCTCGTACTCTATTTTCCCCCTCCTAATTAAACTCTTTGTGTCCTCCTCTGCTGAATTCTAATTTTCTCCCAGTCCTCAGGTTTGCTGCTTTTTCTGGCCAATTTATATGCCTCCTCCTTGGATTTAACACTATCTTTAATTTCCCTTGTTAGCCACGGTTGAGCCACCTTCCCCGTTTTATTTTTACTCCAGACAGGGATGTACAATTGTTGAAGTTCATCCATGTGATCTTTAAATGTTTGCCATTGCCTATCCACCATCAACCCTTTAAGTATCATTCGCCAGTCTATTCTAGCCAATTCACGTCTCAAACCATCGAAGTTACCTTTCCTCAAGTTCAGGACCCTAGTTTTTGAATTAACTGTCTTAAAAAAGAATTCTACCATGTTATGGTCACTCTTCCCCAAGGGGCCTTGCACAACAAGATTGCTAATTAGATCTTTCTCATTACACATCACCCAGTCTAGGATGGCCAGCTCCTTGGTTGCTTCCTCAACATATTGGTCACGAAAACCATCCCTAATATACTCCAGGAAATCCTCCTCCACCGCATTGCTACCAGTTTGGTTAGCCCAATCAATATGTAGATTAAAGTCACCCATGATAACTGCTGTACCTTTATTGCATGCAACCCTAATTTCTTGTTTGATGCTGTCCCCAACCTTACTACTACTGTTTGGTGGTCTGTACACAACTCCCACTAGCGTTTTCTGCCCCTTGCTATTCCGTAGCTCCACCCATACTGATTCCACATCATCCAGGCTAATGTCCTTTGTTACTATTGCATTAATTTCCTCTTTAACCAGCAATGCCACCCCGCCTCCTTTTCTTTCTGTCTATCCTTCCTAAATGTTGAATACCCCTGGATGTTGAGTTCCCAGCCTTGGTCACCCTGGAGCCATGTCTCCGTGATGCCAATTACATCATACCCATTAACTGCTATCTGTGCAGTTAATTCGTCCACCTTATTCCGAATACTCCTCGCATTGAGGCACAGAGCCTTCAGGCTTGTCTTTCTAACACACTTTGCCCCTTTAGAATTTTGCTGTAATGTGGCCCTTTTTGCCTTAGGTTTCTCTGCCCTCCACTTTTACTTTTCTTCTTTCTATCTTTTGCTTCTGCCTCCTTTTTATTTCCCTCTGTCTCCCTGCATAGTTTCCCATCCCCCTGCCATATTAGTTTAACTCCTCCCCAACAGCATTAGCAAACACTCCCCCTATGATATTGGTTCCGGTCCTGCCCAGTTGCAGACCGTCCGGTTTGTACTGGTCCCACCTCCCCCAGAACCGGTTCCAATGTCCCAGGAATTTGAATCCTTCCGGTCTGCACCACTCCTCAAGCCACGTATTCATCTGAGCTATCCTGCGATTCCTACTCTGACTAGCACGTGGCACTGGTAGCAATCCTGAGATTACTACTTTTGAGGTCCTACTTTTTAATTTAACTCCCAGCTCCCTAAATTTGTCTTGTAGGACCTCATCCCGTTTTTTGCCTATATCGTTGGTACCTATATGCACCACAACTGGCTGTTCACCCTCCCTTTTCAGAATGTCCTGCACCCGCTCCGAGACATCCTTGCCCCTTGCACCAGGGAGGCAACATACCCTCCTGGAATCTCGGTTGCGGCCGCAGAAACGCCTATCTATTCCCCTTACAATTGAATCCCCTATCACTATCGCTCTCCCACTCTTTTTCCTGCCCTCCTGTGCAGCAGAGCCATCCACGGTGGCATGAACTTGGCTGCTGCTGCTCTCCCCTGATGAGTCATCCCCCTCAACAGTACCCAAAGCAATGTATCTGTTTTGCAGGGGGATGACCGCAGGGGACCCCTGCACTACCTTCCTTGCACTGCTCTTCCTGTTGGTCACCCATCCCCTATCTGGCTGTGAACCCTTTACCTGCGGTAAGACCAACTCACTAAACGTGCTATTCACGTCATTCACAGCGTAGAGGGAGCTTTACTCTATATCTAACACGTGCTGTACTTTCCCTGGGAGCGTTTGATGGGACAGTGTAGAGAGCTTTACTCTATATCTAACCTGTGCTGTACCCACCCTGGGAGTGTTTGATGGGACAGTGCAGAGGGAGCTTTACTCTGTATCTAACCCGTGCAGTACCCGCCCTGGGAGTGTTTGATGGGACAGTGCAGAGGGAGCTTTACTCTGTATCTAACCCGTGCTGTACCCGCCCTGGGAGTGTTTGATGGGACAGTGTAGAGGGAGCTTTATTCTGTATCTAACCACGTGCTGTATCTGCCCTGGGAGTGTTTGATGGGACAGTGTAGAGGGAGCTTTACTCTGTATCTAACCCTGTGCTGTACCTGCCCTGGGAGTGCTTGATGGGACAGTGTAGAGGGAGCTTTACTTTGTATCTAACCCCGTGCTGTACCTGCCCTGGGAGTGTTTGATGGGACAGTGTAGAGGGAGCTTTACTTTGTATCTAACCCGTGCTGTACCTGCCCTTGGATTACAGAATTAAATAAAAATTCAGGAAACGGTCAAAGCCAGAAATAATGTTCTTTCCCGGGATGGGGCATTGTCGAGAAACCGGCCTGTGTTCCATCACGTTTGCTACAAACCGAGAGGCTTTACTCAGCCACTTCAGGGGGCAGTTATAGTCAACCATGTTGGTGTGGGACTGGAGTCACATGTAGGCCCAGAGCGGGTAAGAACGGCAGGTTGCCGTTCCTAAAGGACATTCGTGACCCAGTTGGGTTTTTAAGTCTTTTACTGATCCTGGCTTTTTAGTCACAGATTTCGTTTTAAATTGAATCCAAAGCGCCCCGGTGGGATTTGAACTCATGATCCCTGGATTATTAATGCAGTAACAGAATGTGCTACACTCGCGTTCTCTCCCCCACCCCCCCACTGAGAAGGTTATCATCAACCGTTGTCATTCGACATGGGGCAACTTGAACTGGGAAGGAAACCTCAGTGGAACATCGAGGGAAGATTACCTGGACAGATCCCGGATAGAATCATCGGTCAAACGATTCCCCGAGAGGTTAAGATGGGTCAGACAGCACTCGTCCTGGGAACCAATATCGCACAATACATCGAGAGAGAGGGGAGACAAACAGAATCCCATTAGATAGTCACACAAACACTGATCAGAGTTTTCTTCACTCCAGAACTTTTTAAATGACGAGTTCCAAAATAAAAGTGACTCAGAAACATAGAACATAGAAAATAGGAGCAGGAGTAGGCCATACGGCCCCTCGAGCCTGCTCCGCCATTTAATACGCTCATGGCTGATCTGATCATGGGCTCAGATCCACTTCCCTGCCCGCTCCCCATAACCCCTTATCCCCTTATCGTTTAAGAAACTGTCTATTTCTGTCTTAAATTTATTCAATGTCCCAGTTTCCACAGCTCTCTGAGGCAGCGAATTCCACAGATCCACAACCCTCAGAAGAAATTTCTCCTCATCTCAGTTTTAAATGGGCGGCCCCTTATTCTAAGATTATGCCCTCTAGTTCCAGTCTCCCCCATCAGCGGAAACATCCTCTCTGCATCCACCTTGTCAAGCCCCCTCATAATCTTATACATTTTGATAAGATCACCTGAATTCCAATGAGTAGAGACCCAACCTATTGAAACTTTTCTCATAAGTCAACCCCCTCATCTCCGGAATCAACCTAGTGAACCTTCTCTGAACTGCCTCCAAAGCAAGTATATCCTTTCGTAAATATGGAAACCAAAACTGTACGCAGTATTCGTGGTGTGGCCTCACCAATACCCTGTATAGCTGTAGCAAGATTTCCCTGCTTTTATACTCCATCCTCTGCAATAAAGGCCAAGATTCCATTTGCCTTCCTGATCACTTGCTGTACCTGCATACTATCCTCAGGAGGCAAGATGGCCCCTCGAGCCTGCACCGTCATTCAGTACGATCACAGCTGATCCTCTGTCTCAACACCATATTCCCGCTTTTCCCCAGACCCCTTGATCCCTTTTGTGTCGAGAAATCTATCTATCTCCCTCTTAAATATATTCAGTGACTTGGCCTCCACAGCCTTCTGTGGGAGAGAATTCCACAGGTTCACCACCCTCCTGACACAGTCCAGGACTGAAGCAGAATCGAGAACGCGACTGAGTGCTGCCCTCCCTCGGTCCCCCGTACTGGGAACTTCCCCTCCATCGGTCCCCCGTACCGGGAACTCCCCCTCCCCCGGACCGCGAACTCTCCTTCCCTCGGTCCCCAGTACCGGGAACTCCCCCTCCCCTCCCCCTCCCCCGTACTGGGAACTCTCCCTCCCCCTCCCCCGTACCGGGAACTACCCCTCCTCCTCCCTCGTACCGGGAACTCCCCCTCCCCCGGTCCCCCGTACCGGGAACTCCCCCTCCCCCGGTTCCCCGTACCGGGAACTCTCCCTCCCCCGGTTCCCCGTACCGGGAACTCTCCCTACCCCGGTCCCCCGTACCGGGAACTCCCCCTCCCCCGGTCCCCCGTACCGGGAACTCCCCCTCCCCCGGTCCCCCGTACCGGGAACTCTCCTTCCCTCGGTCCCCCGTACCGGGAACTCCCCCTCCCCCTCCCTCGGCCCCCCGTACCGGGAACTCCCCCTCCCACGGACCGGGAACTCCCCCTCTCCCTCACCGGGAACTCCCCCTCCCTCGGTCCCCCGTACCGGGAACTCCCCCTCCCCCTCCCCCGTACCAGGAACTCTTCTTCCCTCGGTCCCCCGTACTGGGAACTCCCCCTCTCCCTCCCACGTACCGGGAACTCCCCCTCCCCCTCCCCCGTACCGGGAACTCTCCTTCCCTCGGTCCCCCGTACTGGGAACTCCCCCTCTCCCTCCCCCTCCCCCGTACTGGGAACTCTCCCTACCCCTCTCCGTCCCCCATACTGGGAACTCCCCCTCCCTCGGCCCCCCGTACTGGGAACTCCGTCTCCCTCGGCCCCCCATACTGGGAACTCTCCCTCCCTTGGTCCCCCGTACTGGGAACTCTCCCTCCCTCGGCCCCCCGTACTGGGAACTCCGTCTCCCTCGGCCCCCCCGTACTGGGAACTCCCCCTCTCCCTCCCACGTACCGGGAACTCCCCCTCCCCCGTACCGGGAACTCTCCTTCCCTCGGTCCCCCGTACTGGGAACTCCCCCTGTCCCTCCCCCTCCCCCGTACTGGGAACTCTCCCTACCCCTCTCCGTCCCCCATACTGGGAACTCCCCCTCCCTCGGCCCCCCGTACTGGGAACTCTCCCTCCCTTGGTCCCCCGTACTGGGAACTCTCCCTCCCTTGGTCCCCCGTACTGGGAACTCTCCCTCCCTCGGCCCCCCGTACTGGGAACTCAGTCTCCCTCGGCCCCCCGTACTGGGAACTCTCCCTCCTTTGGTCCCCCGTACTGGGAACACTCACTCCCTCGGCCCCCCGGACCGGGAACTCCCCCTCCCTCGGCCCCCCGTACCGGGAACTCCCCCTCCCCATGCCTCGGTCCCCCGTACTGGGAACTCTCCCTCCCTCGGTCCCCCGTACTGGGAACTCCCCCTCTCCCTCACCCTCCCCCGTACTGGGAACTCTCCCTACCCCTCTCCGTCCCCCGTACTGGGAACTCTCCCTCCCTCGGTCCCCCATACTGGGAACTCTCCCTCCCCCTCCCCCGTACTGGGAACACTCCCGCCCTCGGTCCCCCGTACTGGGAACTCTCCTTCCTTCGGTCCCCCATACTGGGAACTCTCCATAACCCTCCCCCGTACTGGGAACTCTCCCTACCCCTCCCCCTCCCCCGTACTGGGAACTCTCCCTACCCCTCCCCCTCCCCCGTACTGGGAACTCTCCCTACCCCTCCCCCGTACTAGGAACTCTCCCGACCCCTACCCCTCCCCCTGCCCGTACCGGGAACTCCCCTCTGCTCACCTGCGACAGGTATCGGACGAGGTGCTCCATCAGTGGGCCGTCGCTGTGTGTACCCACCACCGCCGCGATGTCCAGGTGAGCGAGCTGGTCATGAGGCAGGCTCCGCAGGATTAGCTCCACCCCCACCGAGCCCAGAGCATTGTGGGACAGGCACAGCGTCTTCAGGTGCACAGCGCCTGCGGGAAACAAGGGCAAGGTTTGACTTCTCTGCCGCCAGTCCAGGCGGGCAAGGACTGATCCACAGGGGAACTGGGGCAGTCACACACAGGTACGCCAGTCTTTAATACACAAGAACATAAGAAATAGGAGGAGTTGGCCACCTGGCCCCTCGAGCCTGATCCACCATTCAATAAGATCATGGCTGATCTGATCATGGGCTCAGCTCCACTTCCCTGCCCGCTCCCCATAACCCTCGACTCCCTTATCTCTCAAAATCTGTCTATCTCTGCCTTAAATATATTCAATGACCCAGCCTCCCCAGCTCTCTGGGGCAGAGAATTCCAGATTTACAACCCTCAGAGAAGAAATTCCACCTCATCTCAGTTTTAAATGGGCGGCCCCTTATTCGAAGACTATGTCCCCGAGTTTTAGTTTCCTCTCTGAGCGGAAATATCCTCGGTGCATCCACCTTGTCAAGGCCCCTTGAGATAAGATCACCTCTCATTCTTCTGAACTCCAATGTGTAGAGGCCCAACCTCCTCAACCTTTCCTCATAAGTCAACCCTCTCAGCCCCGGAATCAACCGAGTGAACCTTCTCTTCCCCCGCCGGCCCCACAGGGGCGTGAGCCCCCGACACCACTCCAGCCCAGGCACCGCGTGCACACACACACCATCCGTCAGTGGGCACAGACCGCAGGCCGATCCAGGGACGGGTCGATCGCGAGTGATCCATTTCCCCAGCAGGGATCTGCCACAGCGCACAGAGGAGCAATTCCCCGTGGACCTTCCCGGTTTGTGTGGCCGAGAGCGCCAGGGTTTAGGAAGGCAATTCTGGAGCTTAGGGCCGAGGCAGCTGAATGATCGCAGTTCATTTCAGGGAGACAGCCACATCTCCTCACAGCACAGAGCATTGAGTCAGGGCAGGAGGGCAGAGCCATGGCTCAGTGGGCAGCTCATTCCAATCTCATTCTTCATCCTCGCAGTTTCCCCTCCTCATCCCGAGTCAGTAGTTTTAACATTCATTCACTCTCGGAACGTGGGTGTTGCTGGGACTTACTGTCCCTCCCCAGTGGTCCCAGAGGTTGTTGGTTTAAGGCCCACTCCAGAGACTTGAGTACACAATCCAGGCCGACACTCATAGTGCAGAGCGCTGCACGGCCGGAGGGGCAGTACTGAGGGAGCGTTGCACGGTCGGAGGGGCAGTACTGAGGGAGCGCTGCACGGTCGGAGGGGCGGAACCGAGGGAGTGCTGCACTGTCGGAGGGGCGGTACCGAGGGAGCGCTGCACTGTCGGAGGGGCGGTACCGAGGGAGCGTTGCATGGTCGGAGGGGCGGTACCGAGGGAGCGCTGCACTGTCGGAGGGGCGGAACCGAGGGAGCGCTGCACTGTCGGAGGGGCGGAACCGAGGGAGCGCTGCACTGTCGGAGGGACGGTACTGAGGGAGCGCTGCACTGTCGGAGGGGCGGAACCGAGGGAGCGTTGCACGGTCAGAAGGGCGGTACCGAGGGAGCGCTGCACTGTCGGAGGGGCGGTACTGAGGGAGTGCTGCACTGTCGGAGGGGCAGTCTGGATTTTTCCTGAAGTCTTCAGAACGGGATTTGAACTGCTTGGTGTTGTGAGGAGATGAGACTGAATGTATCTGCAGGACACTCCCCAGGAAGACAATCAGTGTTAACGGTGTCTGCGAGATTGGGAGGGCTGGTTCACAATCGACTCACTGTGGAGACATTAAGGGGGCAAACTATGGGCAGTGCCGGGGCTCACATCACGTCATGGTGTGGGGGGATGCATTCGTTATAATCGACCAAAATTCTCTGGACTCTGGGGAGGTACCAGTGGATTGGAAAGCAGCTAATGTAACACCTCTGTTTAAAAAAGGGGACAGACAAAAGGCAGGTAATTATAGGCCGGTTAGTTTAACATCTGTAGTGGGGAAAATGCTTGAAACTATCATTAAGGAAGAAATAGCGGGACATCTAGATAGGAATAGTGCAATCAAGCAGACGCAACATGGATTCATGAAGGGGAAATCATGTTTAACTAATTTACTAGAATTCTTTGAGGATATAACGAGCATGGTGGATAGAGGTGTACCGATGGATGTGGTGTATTTAGATTTCCAAAAGGCATTCGATAAGGTGCCACACAAAAGGTTACTGCAGAAGATAAAGGTACGCGGAGTCAGAGGAAATGTATTAGCATGGATAGAGAATTGGCTGGCTAACAGAAAGCAGAGAGTCGGGATAAATGGGACCTTTTCGGGTTGGAAATCGGTGGTTAGTGGTGTGCCACAGGGATCGGTGCTGGGACCACAACTGTTTACAATATACATAGATGACCTGGAAGAGGGGACAGAGCGTAGTGTAACAAAATTTGCAGATGACACAAAGATTAGTGGAAAGCAGGTTGTGTAGAGGACACAGAGAGGCTGCAAAGAGATTTGGATAGGTTAAGCGAATGGGCTAAGGTTTGGCAGATGGAATACAATGTCGGAACGTGTGAGGTCATCCACCTTGGGGAAAAAAAAACAGTAAAAGGGAATATTATTTGAATGGGGAGAAATTACAACATGCTGCGGTGCAGAGGGACCTGGGGGTCCTTGTGCATGAATCCCAAAAAGTTAGTTTGCAAGTACAGCAGGTAATCAGGAAGGCGAATGGAATGTTGGCCTTCATTGCGAGAGGGATGGAGTACAAAAGCAGGGAGGTCCTGCTGCAACTGTATAGGGTATTGGTAAGGCCGCACCTGGAGTACTGCGTGCAGTTTTGGTCACCTTACTTGAGGAAGGATATACTAGCTTTGGAGGGGGTACAGAGACGATTCACAAGGCTGATTCCGGAGATGAGGGGGTTACCTTATGATGATAGATTGAGTAGACTGGGTCTTTACTCGTTGGAGTTCAGAAGGATGAGGGGTGATCTTATAGAAATATTTAAAATAATGAAAGGGATAGACAAGATAGAGGCAGAGAGGTTGTTTCCACTGGTCGGGGAGACTAGAACTAGGGGGCACAGCCTCAAAATACGGGGGAGACAATTTAAAACCGAGTTGAGAAGGAATTTCTTCTCCCAGAGGGTTGTGAATCTGTGGAATTCTCTGCCCAAGGAAGCAGTTGAGGCTAGCTCATTGAATGTATTCAAATCACAGATAGATAGAGTTTTAACCAATAAGGGAATTAAGGGTTATGGGGAGCGGGAGGGTAAGTGGAGCTGAGTCCACGACCAGATCAGCCATGATCTTGTTGAATGGCGGAGCAGGCTCGAGGGGCTAGATGGCCTACTCCTGTTCCTAATTCTTATGTTCTTATGGGAGTGTGGCACAGCGGGTTAAACTCTGACCTCTCACCCCAGCCGTTCTGCATCTGCCAGTGACTCAGTGATGTGACGCAACTCTGTGCTGGCTGTACACCAGCAGCAGTTACTCTGCTTATCATCCTCGGGATGTGGGCTCACTGGCAAGGCCGGCATTTATTGCCTGTCCCCAGTGACCCTGAGGTGCTGGTGGTGAGGCGCCTTCTTGAACCGCTGCAGTCCGTGTGCTGAAGGTGCTCCCACAGTACTGGATCCAGAGTTTCTTTCATGGTATTAAAAGTCAGCCACATAGTTTGGGATTAATTCATTTTCTGGCAATCTCGGTAGAGCTGACCAGCTACCTTCCCCGACGGACCAGAGTGAACCAGAGCTTTTCACGGTCCGTTTTTTCTGATGCCAGCCAGATTTTTAAAATTTGATTTCACACGGTGATACAACTCACAACCTCGGTGTTGCCAGGTCCGACATCAGAAGCACTAGGTTACTGCATCCTCTGCCTATCAGGAAACCAGTACACCTACACACAAGCTCACTGGTACATAATCCACTGCTATCTACGCCATTTAATTACAATTATCTTAAGTTAAACCCACGCAGACATATCGGCAAAGACATACACACATGCTTGCTCCCTCTGTAAACCTGAGCACATTCAAAACTCGGCTGACACGTGTCCTAACTCGCACCGAATCCCGCTCACCCATCACCTCCTGTGCTCGCTGACCCATGTCCTAACTCGCACCAAGTCCCATTCACCCATCACCCCCTGTGCTCGCTGACACGTGTCCTAACTTGCACCAAGTCCCACTCACCCATCACCCCCTGTGCTCGCTGACACGTGTCCTAACTCGCACCAAGTCCCGCTCACCCATCACCCCCTGTGCTCGCTGACACGTGTCCTAACTCGCACCAAGTCCTGCTCACCCATCACCCCCTGTGCTCGCTGACACGTGTCCTAACTTGCACCAAGTCCCACTCACCCATCACCCCGTGCTCGCTGACACGTGTCCTAACTCGCACCAAGTCCCGCTCACCCATCACCCCCTGTGCTCGCTGCCCGTGTCCTAACTCGCACCAAGTCCCACTCACCCATCACCCCCTGTGCTCGTTGCCGTGTCCTAACTCGCACCAGGTCCCGCTCACCCATCACCCCCTGTGCTCGCTGCCCCGTGTCCTAACTCGCACCGAGTCCCGCTCACCCATCACCCCCTGTGCTCGCTGCCCCGTGTCCTAACTCGCACCGAGTCCCGTTCACCCATCACCCCCTGTGCTCGCTGCCCCCGTGTCCTAACTCGCACCGAGTCCCGCTCACCCATCACCCCCTGTGCTCGCTGACCAACATTGGCTCCTGGAGAAGCAACGCCTCAGTTTCAAAATTCTCATCCTTGTTTACAAATCCCTCCATGGCCACACCACCTCCAGTTGTTCAGGGCCTTGGTGAGGCCTCACCTGGAATATTGTGTTTAGTTTTGGTCTCCTAATCTGAGGAAGGACGTTCTTGCTATTGAGGGAGTGCAGCGAAGGTTCACCAGACTGATTTTAGGGATGGTTGGACTGACAAATGAGGAGAGACTGGATCGACTGGGCCTTTATTCACTGGAGTTTAGAAGGATGAGAGGGGATCTCATAGAAACATATAAAATTCTGACGGGACTGGACAGGTTAGATGCGGGAAGAATGTTCCCGATGTTGGGGAAGTCCAGAACCAGGGGACAGTGTCTTAGGATAAGGGGTAGGCCATTTAGGACTGAGATGAGGAGAAACTTCTTCACTCAGAGAGTTGTTAACCTGTGGAATTCCCTGCCGCAGAGAGTTGTTGATGCCAGTTCATTGGATATATTCAAGAGGGAGTTAGATATGGTCCTTACGGCTAAGGGGATCAAGGGGTATGGAGAGAAAGCAGGAAAGGGGTACTGAGGGAATGATCAGCCTTGATCTTATTGAATGGTGGTGCAGGCTCGAAGGGCCGAATGGCCTACTCCTGCACCTATTTTCTATGTTTCTATCTCTGTAATCTCCTCCAGCCCCACATCCCCCCACCACCCGGAGATGTCTGCGCTCCTCTAATTCTGCCCTTGTGCATCCCTGTTTTCCTTCAACCCACCATCGGTGGCCGGGCCGTCAGCTGCCTGGGCCCCAAGCTCTGTAATTCCCTCCCTAAACCTCTCCTATAAACCTCTCTCTCCTCCTTCAAGATGCTTCTTAAAACTTATCTCTTTGACCAAGCTTTTGGTCACCTGTCCTAATATCTCATCATGTGACTTGGTGCCTGCAATGTCTGCACCCATGAGTCCAATAGTTGTAGAGCTGCTGATGTTGGGAGTGGCTTAGCCAGTCACGTGATGTTCACAAGACTCAATAAAACCCCAGCCAGTTGGGTTCGGGGGATCCACAATGGGGCAAGTGGTTGTGAGCCTGGTGGATGAACTGGTAATGTGTAATGTGATTGTTAAACCTTTGCTGATAAACCAACTAGTTCTTAAGAACATAGGAAATGGGAGGAACAGGCCATTCGGCCCCTCGAGCCTGCTCCGCCATTCAAGATCATGGCTGATCCAATCATGGACAAGGTGATACTTCCCCATCCACTCCCTCATCGCTCAAAAATCTGTCTATCTCCGCCTTCAATATATTCAATGACCCAGCCTCCACAGCTCTCTGGGGCAGAGAATTCCACAGATTTACAACCCTCAGAGAAGAAATTCCTCCTCATCTCAGTTTTAAATGGGCGGCCCCTTATTCTGAGACTATGTCCCCTAGTTTTAGTTTCCCCTATGAGTGGAAATATTCTCTCTGCATCCACCGTGTCAAGCCCCCTCATAATCTTATACGTTTCAATAAGATGACCTCTCATTCTTCTGAACTCCAATGTGTATAGGCCCAACCTGCTCAACCTATCTTCATAAGTCAAGCCCCTCATCTCCGGAATCAACTCAGTGAACCTTCTCTGAACAGCCTCCAATGCAAATATATCGTTCCTTAAATACGGAGACCAAAACTGCACGCAGTACTCCAGGTGTGGCCTCACCAATACCCTGTACAGCTGTAGCAGGACTTCTCTGCTTTTATACTCTATCCCCCT
This sequence comes from Pristiophorus japonicus, assembly GCF_044704955.1. Classification (NCBI taxonomy): domain Eukaryota; kingdom Metazoa; phylum Chordata; class Chondrichthyes; family Pristiophoridae; genus Pristiophorus; species Pristiophorus japonicus. Next base: position 175,109 of record NW_027254717.1, on the reverse strand, counting down.
TGCAATAAATAACAATGTGTTGCTATGAATTCTTAAGCAAAGAACCCCTGAAGCAAATACATTAAGTGTTCTCACTCTGTTTGATCATTGCTCCTGTGGGAGTTACGGTAATGATGATGTGTGCATACAAGTTGTTGAAGAGGCGCGGTGCGCGCACACTCACGCGCAGACTCACACACGCAGGCAGACTCACACACGCAGGCAGACTCACACACGCAGGCAGACTCACACACGCAGGCAGACTCACACACGCGCAGACTCACACACGCGCAGACTCACACACGCGCAGACTCACACACGCGCAGACTCACACACGCGCAGACTCACACACGCGCAGACTCACACACGCGCAGACTCACACACGCGCAGACTCACACACGCGCAGACTCACACACGCGCAGACTCACACACGCGCAGACTCACACACGCGCAGACTCACACACGCGCAGACTCACACACGCGCAGACTCACACACGCGCAGACTCACACACGCGCAGACTCACACACGCGCAGACTCACACACGCGCAGACTCACACACGCGCAGACTCACACACGCGCAGACTCACACACGCGCAGACTCACACACGCGCAGACTCACACACGCGCAGACTCACACACGCGCAGACTCACACACGCGCAGACTCACACACGCGCAGACTCACACACGCGCAGACTCACACACGCGCAGACTCACACACGCGCAGACTCACACACGCGCAGACTCACACACGCGCAGACTCACACACGCGCAGACTCACACACGCGCAGACTCACACACGCGCAGACTCACACACGCGCAGACTCACACACGCGCAGACTCACACACGCGCAGACTCACACACGCGCAGACTCACACACGCGCAGACTCACACACGCGCAGACTCACACACGCGCAGACTCACACACGCGCAGACTCACACACGCGCAGACTCACACACGCGCAGACTCACACACGCGCAGACTCACACACGCGCAGACTCACACACGCGCAGACTCACACACGCGCAGACTCACACACGCGCAGACTCACACACGCGCAGACTCACACACGCGCAGACTCACACACGCGCAGACTCACACACAGGCAGACTTCACTGGAGGTACACTTTAACTGGACAGATCCAGGACCTTACTTTTCATGGCGTCTGCTAGCAGGAGGCGGTAGTGCTGCAGGAACTTGGCCGTGAGCCCACAGGCCTGGAGTCTGAGCGTACTCAGTACAGGGCAGGATCTGAGCAGCGAGGCGATGGACTGAGAGCTGCTGTCGCCCAGGGGATTGAGGCTCAGGTTCAACTCCTCCAGACTCTGAGGGTACACAAACACAAAGAAACGGTTTCAAAACTCCGCAGATAATTCTCATTAAATTCGCAGGACATTCCCCCCCCCTCCCCCTCCACAAAACCAATCCGTCCAGTACGTTCCATTGAAAGATTACTCAACCAGGTAGTAGCTGATGTCCCCCACCTTACCTAAGGAAGGACGTTCTTGCTATTGAAGGAGTGCAGTGAAGGTTCACCAGACTGATTCCTGGGATGGCAGGACTGTCGTATGAGGAGAGATTGGGTCGACTGGGCCTGTATTCACTGGAGTTTAGAAGAATGAGAGGGGATCCCATTGAAACGTATATAATTCTGACTGGGTTGGACAGACTGGATGTGGGGAGGATGTTTCCCCCGGGGCTGGGAAGTCTAGACCAAGGGGTCACAGTCTCAGGATACGGGGTAGGAAATTTCGGAGCGAGATGAGGAGAAATGTTTTCACTCAGAGGGTGGTGAACCTGTGGAATTCTCTACCACAGAAGGCTGTGGAGACCAAGTCACTGAATATATTTAAGACGGAGATAGATAGATTTCTAGACACACAAGGGATCAAGGGGTCTGGGGAAAAAACGGAAATATGGTGTTGAGATAGAGGATCAGCCATGATCGTACTGAATGGTGGTGCAGGCTCGAGGGGCCGAATGGCCTACTGCTCCTATTTTCTATGCAGACCCTTTAAAAAGAGTTGGGTAAAGATGGGGGGAGGGGTGAGGACTGAGGGAACACAGTACAGAGCAGCAGGGTGACTGCCCTGCTGGGACTCGCAGGAACACGGGGCTTAGTGCTGCAGAGTGCAAGGTCACATCAGTAGCCTGGAGCTTGCTCAGATAAATCGGTCACAGCCTCACCTGTGTTCCTGTGCTCCCCTTGCAGTGTTTTCAAAATTAAATTCATTCACAGGATGTGGGCGTTGCTGGCAAGGCCAGCATTTATTGCCCGTTCCTAACTGCCCTTTAGAGGGCAGTTAAGAGTCAGCCACATTGGTGTGGGTCTGGAGTCACATGTAGGCTCAGACCAGGCAAGGGCGGCAGGTGTCCTTCCCTGAAGGACATTAGTGACCCAGTTGGGTTTTTACGACAATCCGACAGTTTGATGGTCACCATTACTGAGACTAGCTTTTGATTCCAGATTTATTGAATTAACTGAATTTAAATTCCCCAGCTGCCGTGGTGGGATTTGAACTTACGTCTCCAGATCATTAGCCCAGGCCTCTGGATTACTGGTCCAGTAACAGAATCGCTATGCTGTTGTTCCAGAGGGTGGCTTCGGAACCAGGGAGTTACACAGAAAACATGGAGCGAGCTTCATGCACACTCCATCTACCATCATTCAGCATTTATCCCCCCCAACCAACACCAGCAAAACAGATTATTTGGTCATTTATCTCATCGCTCTCTGTGGGAGCTTGCTGTGCGCACATTGGCTGCCAAGTTTCCCACTTTAAAAAGACTTGCATTTATATAGCGCCTTTCATGACAACCGCACGTCTCAAAAGCACTTTACAGCCAATGAAGTACTTTTGGAGTGTAGTCACTGTTGTAAGGTGGGAAACGCGGCAGCCAATTTGCACACAGCAAGCTCCCACACACAGCAATGTGATAGTGACCAGATAATCTGTTTTTTGTTATGTTGATTGAGGGATAAATATTGGCCCTAGGACACCGGGGATAACTCTCCTGCCCTTTTACGTCCACCTGAGAGAGCAGACAGAGCCTCGGTTTAACGTCTCATCCGGTAGTGCATCTCCCCCTCAGTACTGCCCCTCCGACAGTGCAGCACTCCCTCAGTACTGGCACTGGGAGTGTCAGCCTAGATTTATGTGTTCAAGACCCTGGAGTGGGACTTGAACCCTCAGCCTTCTGACGCAGAGGCGAATGTGCTGCCCACTGAGCCACAGTTGGCACTGCAACAGTTACTACACTTGAAGAGTACTTCATTGACTTTGATAGGCTTTGGGGTAGCCTGAGATTGTGAAAGGCGCTATAGAAATGCAAGTTTGTTCTTTCATTTCCAGATGATACCTGGTATTATTACCACAAAGAAACGTTTTATCTATCAGATCTCAACGCTGGTTGGGGAGTGCCCAGAATGGCCTTTCTTTATTTGATCATGAACTTCCCCCGTCCCCACAATCGCCTCCCGCCGACCCCTTACTTTAAAGGGCGCTCAATTCCTCCCCGAAGGGGCCCTGAATAAAATCAAGCAGTCTTGTTAATCGCTCGCTAACCCTCCCTCCTGCTTCCGGACGGAGATTGGTGCAGCTCCTTTTTCAAGGTATTCGTTGACCTTGGATCATCTCCCAGAGCGTCTGTTCCACATCTCCCCGATCCTGAGGGAATATCTCTCTCTCTCTCTCCCCTCCAACGTGTTTGAGGCTTGTAAATGATCTACCTCTAGTGCTGCACTCCCTGCCCACGTTAAATAGAAGGACTTCTTTCCACCGTGCCTGCAGCTTCCACCAGGTTCAAGGCCAATATCGGCCTCCCTCAAGTATCCTTCTGCCCAGTGAGATGACTTTAGCCGTTTGAACCTTTCTGCGTGACGATGTCCCCCCCCACCCCGGGACGCACTGGTGTCCCAGGCGAGACCAGCAATCACCCCTCCCCGGAGTGTGGGGGAAGCTCGGGGTCTGGCAAACATTGTGGGGTTTGGCGCGGTGGGCGAGGAGAATCTGTTCCCACTTGTGGGCAAGTCCAGAACAAGGGGGCCGTCAACACAAGAGTGTCACTGACACATCAAATGGCAAATTTCTTCGCACGGAGAGTGGTGAGAATATAGAACTCGCTGTCACACAGAATGGTTGAAGCAGAGAGCATAGAGAGGGCTTTAAAGGGAGGTCGATGCATTCACGAGGGAGAAGGGGATTGAGCGATCCGGGAGCAGGGTGGGGAGAGGTCATTCGGGTGGAGGAGGCTCCCGAGGAGTATAAACACTGAGCTGAGTTGGGCTGGGCGGCAGGTTATAGTGCGGTAGATTCGATGTGAAAGTTCCAACTTTCCCGCAGTGCTGCAACACCTCCAAATTTACAAAACAAAACCAGAGGATCACAGACATTTACAGCACGAAAGGAGGCCATTCGGCCCATCGTGTCCGCACCGGCCGACCAAGAGCTACCCAGCCGAATCCCACTTTCCAGCTCTGGGTCCGTAGCCCTGCAGGTTACGGCACTTCAGGTGCACATCCAGGTACTTTTTAAATGTGGTGAGGGTTTCTGCCTCTACCACCCTTTCAGGCAGCGAGTTCCAGACCCCCACCACCCTCTGGGTGAAGGAATAGAAACATAGAAAATAGGTGCAGGAGCAGGCCATTCGGCCCTTCGAGCCTGCACCACCATTCAATGAGTTCATGGCTGAACATGCAACTTCAGCACCCCATTCCTGCTTTCTCGCCATACCCCTTGATTCCCCCTCATAGTAAGGACTACATCTAACTCCTTTTTGACTATATTTAGTGAATTGGCCTCAACAACTTTCTGTGGTGGAGAATTCCACTGGTTCACCACTCTCTGGGTGAAGAAGTTTCTCCTCATCTCGGTCCTAAATGACTTACCTCCTATCCTTAGACTGTGACCCCTGGTTCTGGACTTCCCCAACATCGGGAATAATCTTCCTGCATCCAACCTGTCAAAACCCGTCAGAATTTTAAACGTTTCTATGAGATCCCCTCTCATTCTTCTGAACTCCAGTGAATACAAGCCCAGTTGATCCAGTCTTTCTTGATATGTCAGTCCCGCCATCCCGGGAATCAGTCTGGTGAACCTTCGCTGCATTCCCTCAATAGCAAAAATGTCCTTCCTCAAGTTACGAGACCAAAACTGTACACAATACTCCAGGTGTGGCCTCACCAAGGCCCTGTACAACTGTAGCAACACCTCCCTGCCCCTGTACTCAAATCCCCTCGCTATGAAGGCCAACATGCCATTTGCTTTCTTAACCGCCTGCTGTACCTGCATGCCAACCTTCAATGACTGATGTACCATGACACCCAGGTCTCGTTGCACCTCCCCTTTTCCTAATCTGTCACCATTCAGATAATAGTCTGTCTCTCTGTTTTTACCACCAAAGTGGATAACCTCACATTTATCCACATTATACTTCATCTGCCATGCATTTGCCCACTCACCTAACCTATCCAAGTCACTCTGCAGCCTCATAGCATCCTCCTCGCAGCTCACACTGCCACCCAACTTAGTGTCATCCGCAAATTTGGAGATACTACATTTAATCCCCTCGTCTAAATCATTAATGTACAATGTAAACAGCTGGGGCCCCAGCACAGAACCTTGCGGTACCCCACTAGTCACTGCCTGCCATTCTGAAAAGTACCCATTTACTCCTACTCTTTGCTTCCTGTCTGCCAACCAGTTCTCAATCCACGTCAGCACACTACCCCCAATCCCATGTGCTTTAACTTTGCACATTAATCTCTTGTGTGGGTCCTTGTCGAAAGCCTTCTGAAAGTCCAAATACACCACATCAACTGGTTCTCCCTTGTCCACTCTGCTGGAAACATCCTCAAAAAATTCAAGATTTGTCAAGCATGATTTCCCTTTCACAAATCCATGCTGACTTGGACCTATCATGTCACCTCTTTCCAAATGCACTGCGATGACATCCTTAATAATTGATTCCATCATTTCCCCTCTACATCTACCAATTACTTTAAGTCTATGCCCCCTGGTTGTTGACCCCTCTGCCAAGGGAAACAGGTCCTTCCTATCCACTCTATCCAGGCCCCTCATAATTTTGTACACCTCAATCAGGTCTCCCCTCGGCTTCCTCTGTTCCAAAGAAAACAGACTCAGCCTATCCAATCTTTCCTCATAGCCAAAATTCCCCAGTGCAGGCAACATCCTGGTCAATCTCCTCTGTACCGTCTCTCGTGCAATCACGTCCTTCCTGTAATGTGGTCGATGGTGTCACAGTTGAAGCGTGCCCGCAATGACTGTACTGGCAAGCACTGACTGAGCAGCTCCGTGCGGGGAGAGAGGTGACAGAGACTCACCTGAAAGGGTGAGTCCGTGGCGTGTGTGTCGGGCCCACACAGCTTCCTCAGGCCCTGGTGTGTGATGTGATTGGACGAGAGGTCCAGCAGGGTCAGGTTGGGCATGGTCGCCAGGCTGGCCAGCAGCTCGCCCACGGCGCCGTCGCCCAGGCGGTTGGCGGAGAGGCGGAGCTCACGGGTGGTGGTCTGCAGCTTGAGCGCCCGCAGGATCGGGGTCAGGTGCTCCTTGGTCAGGGACAGGGCGGATAATCGGAAGCAGGCGCTGTTCTCCTGGGTCTCGCAGGCCTTCAACACCAGGCCGTTCTCAGCTGGAGGGAGGGGAGACAGGAATGATCAACCACCATCACACAACAGTACCAACAGTGGGACACAGGGCAGCAGTAAAATGTCCCATGGGGCGTTGTGACACCGAGCAACATAAGGAGAGATTAGCACAGGTGAGCAAAAGGAGACAGGTTTTAAGGAGCATCTTAAAGGAGGAGACAGAGGCAGAGAGGGTTCGGGAGAGAATTCCAGAGCTTAGGGCCCAGGCAGCTGAAGGCACGGCCACTGATGATGATGCGATTAAAATTGGGAATGCGCAAAGAGGCCAAAGTTGGAGAAGCTCAAGAGATGGTGGAGGGTTGTGGGGCTGGAGGTGGTTACAGTGAAAGGGTGATCATCAGTAAAAGGTAATACTTATCCTGTAATGTAGACCATGTGTTAAATGTTGCTCCTTACCCACTGCCAGGCTGTTGCAAGCCTTCTTGTACCGGTCGGAGAGAGGAGGCAGGTCCCAGGACAGCACCTCAGCCAGGACCTGAAATCAACCCATCCCAGCGAGGGGGAGATCATCAGTCCGTCAACTCATAATCGGCACAGTCAGGCAGAGAGTGCGGCAAACGTACAGCAAAGCAGCACTGCCTTCTGTCAGCTCTGACCCAGACCCCTGTCTGCACAACCCCAGTAACTCTTACTGCCCCACAATGCCCTCCCCCACCTCGCCCTGCTCCCCCCCAACCCCCTCCCTGCCCCCCCACCCCTCACTGCAACTCCCCCCCCCCACACTGCCCTCCCCCAACACTACCCCATCCCACCCCTCCTTGCCCCCCAACCCCTCCCTGCCCCGCCCCCCCAAACACTGCCCCTATCCCATCCCACCCCTCCCTGCCCCTACCAACCCCTCCCTGCTCCCCTCCCCTCAAATAGTCTCGCCTCCTGACTCCCCAAAAGCCTTTCCACCAACTACGAGGCACAGGTCAGGAGTGTGATGGAATACTCTCCACTTGCCTGGATGAGTGCAGCTCCAACAACACTCAAGAAGCTCGACACCATCCAGGACAAAGCAGCCTGTTTGAGCTGCACCCCATCCACCACCTTAAACACTCACTCCCTCCACCACCGGCGCACCGTGGCTGCAGTGTGTACCATCTACAAGATGCACTGCAGCAACTCGCCAAGACTTCTTCAGCAGCACCTCCCAAACCCACAACCTCTACCCCCTAGAAGGACAAGGGCAGCAGGCCCAGGGGAACACCACCTCCTCCACGTTCCCCTCCCAGTCACACACCATCCTGACTTGGAAATATATCGGCCGTTCCTTCATCGTCGCTGGGTCACAATCCTGGAACTCCCTCCCTAACAGCACTGTGGGAGCACCTTCACCACACGGACTGCAGCGGTTCAAGAAGGCGGCTCACCACCACCTTCTCCGGGGCAATTAGGGACGGGCAATAAATGCTGGTCCTGCCAGTGACACCCACATCCCAAGAACTAATGAAAAAAAATTATACCACCCCTTAAACTTCAAAACTCGAGGGAAAACAAACCAATCTATGCAACCGGTCCTGATAACTTAACCCTTTCAGCCCCGGTATCCTCACCCTGCCCCAGTGTTGAGGTGCGATCCCGGGTCTTACCTCTTCGTTGCTCTGTAGAACGTGGACGATGGGGTCCTGGGGGGCCAGCAGTGCTCCCTCCTTTTTCAGGGTGAGTTTGGGGCGGAGTCCACACATCAGGTAGTATCGCTGGGTGGCCTGTTCTGCTAGCCAGGACACAGTGCGCACCTCACTGTCGCTGTGGAGGAGGGAGGAGGTGGTTAAACTCTCACCAAAAACCCTAAGTGGAGACCCATTAGCCGTGAGGAAGGATTGGATACGCTGGGGTTGTTTTCTTTGGAACAGAGGAGACTGAGGGGAGACCTGATTGAGGTGTATAAAATTATGAGGGGCCTGGATAGAGTGGGTAGGAAGGACCTGTTTCCCTTGGCAGAGGGGTCAACAACCAGGGGGCAGAGATTTAAAGTAATTGGGGGGAGGTTTTGAGGGGATTTGAGAGAAATGTCTTCACCCAGAGGGCGGTGGGGGTCTGGAACTCACTGCCTGAAAGGGTGGTAGAGGCAGAAACCCTCACCACATTTTTTAAAAAGTGTTTGCATGTGCACTTAAAGTGCCATAACCTACAGGGCTACGGACCAAGAGCTGGACAATGGGATTGGGCTGGGTAGCACTTGGTCAGCGCGGACACGATGGGCCGAAATGGCCTCCTTCCGTGCTGTAAATTTCTGTGATTTTCTATGACCAGTGAGTGCACAGCTCCGATCGACTGATCCTCAAGCTTCAGGCTGGATCCCTCTCCTCAACCAGCTGGGTGCAGGTCCACAGGCACCCGCTGCCCCCTCACCCGCTTATATCATTGGCTGAATATTCGCCCACAGGAGGCATCACAACAGTGCCTTGCCCCAAAGGACACCGGTGATCCTGCTGCTGTTTTTTGTGGTGCTATAGCCAGATTGCTAGTTTCCCAGCACGCCAGGCCGGGTTTGCCACATCTGCCTTGTGGTCGACAGTTCAGCACCGGCCCACACCCACAGCAGTCCACTCAAACCCTGGCGAGACCACTCTCCGAGCACGGAGCACAGTTCCGGTCACCATACGATAAAATGGATATTGAGGCAACAACAACAGCAACAACTTGCATTTATATAGCATCTTTAGTAGTGCAACGTCCCAAGATGCTTCACAGGTGTGTTATAAAGGTAAAAAAATTTGACACTGAGCCACATAAGGAGAAATTAGCACAGGTGACCAAAAGCTTGGCCAAAGAGGTCGGTTTTAAGGAGCATCTTGAAGGAGGAGAGAGAGGCGGAGAGGTTTAGGGAGGGAGTTCCAGAACTTGGGGCTCAGGCAGCTGAAGGCACGGCTACCGATGGTGGAGCGATTATAATCAGGGATGGTCAGGAGGGAAGAATTAGAGGAGCGCAGAGATCTCGGGGAGGGGGGTTGTGGGACTGAAGGAGATTACAGAGATAGGGAGGGGCACTGGAGAAGGTACAAAAAAGATTTAGTAGAATGATACCAGATCTGAGAAACAATGAACAGGCTGGGGTTCTTTTTTCTAGCAAAGGGCAGACTGGGGACTGCATAAAACAGGCCATTCGGCCCAACTGGTTCGTGCCGGGGGGGAAGATATCGCCTATGTTAGAAGTTAGAATTAAGAAGCTTATTTTACACGTCTTTAATTAATGAATAACCTTTATGTTTGTAACTTCCTTTAAAAGCATTGATTGTATGTAAAACTCACTAATAAATGATAGAAAATGGCCATATAACGTAAGTGGGTTTTAAAATGGCCCACGGCTGAGAAGCAAAGCATCATGGTAAATTGAGCCATTATGATGTTAACCATTCTTGTAACTGCTGATACAGCTTGATTTAGAACCAGAATGATCAAGGCCAAAATTATCAATAAGATAAAGGTACCATTTATCATCATTTTGTAAAGCCAAGCTCAGTATAATTCTGAGAGACACGGTCTGTATAATTATTCCAGAGAAGTGATTCCTGCCACAGAGGGGGAGGGGAGATAGATAACGTAGGTGGTCAAAAACAGTAGACTCAATGATCTATTGTGAGGCTGAAACAGCTGAAGATTTTCACAGCATTTGAATGGAAGGGAAAGGGTATAAAGTAACAGCTCTTCTACCAGGAAGGCAGTGCAAATCAAGACAACAGGAGATAAGGGGTCAGCACCACGGTCTCTCGAGAAGACGCTATCGAGAACAGGCTTGACTATCATTTGTTAAGTATTACTTTTTGTAACAATTTATTAAGTATTACTTAATTTACTTGATAAATCTCTGTTGTTTTTACTCAATATACCTGTATTAAAAGCGTTTGTTATAATGTGAACAAGTCTCCTTGTCTGAATTAAATATAAACCCCGAGAATAGTTGAATTGCTATAACTAGCAAAGCGGCAAAAAGCTGCTAAGTTAAACAGTACAGGGGTTGATGCCCCACACGAGCCTACTCCCACCCCACCAACACATCCTTCTATCCTTTTCTCCCTCATGTGTTTATCCAGCTTCCCTTTAAATGCATCGATACTATTCGCCTCAACCCCTCCCTGTGGCAGCGAATTCCACATTCTCAACACTCTCTGGGTAAAGAAGTTTCTCCTGAATCACAGAATGGTTACAGCACAGAAGGCCGCCATTCGGCCCATCGAGCCCGTGCTGGCTTTCTGCTCGAGCGCCTCAGCCAGTCCCACCCCCATTTCCTTGCCCTGTAAGCCCTGAAAATTATTTTTCTTCAGCTATTTATACAATTCCCGTTTGAAAGCAGTGATCGAGTCCGCCTGCACCACTCTCTCAGGCCGTGCATTCCAGATCCTAACCACTTGCTGCGTAAAAAAGCTTTTCCTCAAATTGGATTTATTAGTGACTACCTGATACTGAACGCCCCCCCCCCAGTTCCAGTCTCTCCCACGAGCGGAAACATCGGAGGTACGTTGCAGATTTGTCCCTGCAATTAACTGTCGCTGTTGTTCGCCCCTCTCCCGGGAGATTCCATGCTGCTGGACGGCTGTCTGGTCATCAAGTTCCACTGGCTTCCACTTAGGTGGCTGTAATCCCATCCCCACCGCAAATAAAAAGGCTTATAACAAACCTGTGTGGGATCGGGATCAGGAAGACCTTATCTTGAATTCTGACCCTCACTCTGATGGATGAAGGCACCGCTGGATGGACAGTCGGTGCAAACTGGTGCACTGCACTCTGGGGAGAGAGAGGGTCAAAGAGTTACTGACCACAGACCTAACTACCGAATAACTAGTGAGAGGGTCAAAGGGTTACTGACCACAGACCTAACTACCGAATAACTAGTGAGAGGGTCAAAGGGTTACTGACCACAGATCTAACTACCGAGCAACTAGTGAGAGGGTCAAAGGGTTACTGACCACAGATCTAACTACCGAGTAACTAGTGAGAGGGTCAAAGGGTTACTGACCACAGATCTAACTACCGAGTAACTAGTGAGAGGGTCAAAGGGTTACTGACCACAGACCTAACTACCAAGTAACTAGTGAGAGGGTCAGAGTTACTGACCATAAACCTCCTAACTACCAAGTAACTAGTGAGAGGGTCGAAGGGTTACTGACCACAGATCTAACTACCGAGCAACTAGTGAGAGGGTCAAAGGGTTACTGACCACAGACCTAACTACCAAGTAACTAGTGAGAGGGTCAAAGAGTTACTGACCACAGATCTAACTACCGAGTAACTAGTGAGAGGGTCAAAGGGTTACTGACCACAGACCTAACTACCAAGTAACTAGTGAGAGGGTCAAAGAGTTACTGACCACAGATCTAACTACCGAGTAACTAGTGAGAGGGGCGAAGGGTTACTGACCGCAGATCTCCTACCTACCGAGCAACTAGGGAGGGGGTCAAACTATTACTGACCACAGACCTCCTAACTACCGAGTAACTAGTGAGAGGGTCAGAGTTACTGACCATAAACCTCCTAACTACCGAGTAACTAGTGAGAGGGTCAGAGTTACTGACCATAAACCTCCTAACTATCGAGTAACTAGTGAGAGGGTCGAAGAGTTACTGACCACAGACCTGTTAACTACCGAGTAACTAGTGAGAGGGGAATGGACAGCGTGCTGAGCACAATGCCGGTGCCTGTGGGACATGCATCGTGGCGAGAGACAGGGTCCCAGGAGAGGAGCGGAGGGCGTTACCAGTGAATGGGGAGGGGATGTCGAGGCACTGTCGGACGTGTTGGGGACGTTCCTCCCGCTGCCCACATTGTTTCTCGTCCTCCCGACGACGGCCCTGTCCACAATCTGGGTCATGCGCATCTGCCTCGACCTTTTCTTCTGCAGGGCGAGCCTGCCGCTGGGTGCGGGCAGCAGGGCCGGGCCCACACCCACCTCGTCTTCACTGCTGTGGCCCGGCTCCCCGGGGCCGCTGGCACTGCCCGCCCACCACTGCTCTCGCGGCCTCTTCTTGGGCCGGCCGTTGCCCAGGTCATCCTCCAGCCAATCCTCCTCCACGTACTCGCCATCGGGGATCAGTGCCGAACGCCTCACAGGCAGTGCCGGGTTAAGCGATGGCTCTGCCAAGGTTTGCAATAAAATCCGGGATTTTGCACTCCCTAAACTCCGGATAGCTTGGAGGTAAGTCGACGTTCCAGCACTGGGAGCGTCCAGGTCCCGCTCCTGCTCCATCCCAGTACAATCCCAATTTCCCAGCTCTTCCTGACTCAAACTGCCATCATCGAGCAAGGCAGCCAGCTGGCCTCCATCAGCTTCAGCACCTCCTGGGCCAACGGGCGACCTCTGCCCTACGACCCCGCACTGCTTTTTCACTGGCCGGAGTGGCAGCAGGTCAATGTCCTCTTCGGAAGATGACTCCCCCTCCTCCTCCACAGCGCAGCAATCCAACCGGTTCCTCGTGGTCATCTGTGCGCTGGAGGCCAGGGGGTTCCCACCACGATCGGCCGAGTCCCCATACCCGCGCTGTGAAGGCCCACGGACAACTCTTCTCTGGGCGAGCGGAGCTGTGCTGGAGCTCTGCCTGCTTCTACCCGATCCTCCCGTGTCCCTCTGGCACCTTCCGCTGTCCGATTCCACGGCACGCAATTTGGAGGCTGTGGGCTGTGCCGGGATTGGGGCAAGTGACTGAGAACTTTCCGTGTCGAACAAATCACTCTCCCGGAAGTCCTGGACAGGCTGCATTCCTGGGAAGTGGAATGAAAATACGTGAAAGTTATCCACAAATAATAACAAGAGTAAAGCTCCCTCTACACTGTCCCATCAAACACTCCCAGGGCAGGTACAGGGGGTTAGATACAGAGTAAAGCTTCCTCTACACTGTCCCATCAAACACTCCCAGGGCAGGTACAGGGGGTTAGATACAGAGTAAAGCTTCCTCTACACTGTCCCATCAAACACTCCCAGGGCAGGTGCAGCATGGGTTAGATACAGAGTAAAGCTCCCTCTACACTGTCCCATCAAACACTCCCAGGGCAGGTGCAGCATGGGTTAGATACAGAGTAAAGCTCCCTTTACACTGTCCCATCAAACACTCCCAGGGCAGGTGCAGCATGGGTTAGATACAGAGTAAAGCTCCCTTTACACTGTCCCATCAAACACTCCCAGGGCAGGTACAGCATGGGTTAGATACAGAGTAAAGCTCCCTCTACACTGTCCCATCAAACACTCGCAGGGCAGGTACAGCACGGGGTTCCTTCCCCATGTTTCCAGTACTGTAATGCTGAGCTAATAAGGTAAACCAGCATGACAGTTTTGATTCCTTTACCCATGTGGCCTCCCTGGAGCAATACTCAATTGGTGTCTTTAAAAAAAAAAAATGTGTTCTCAAGATGTGGGCATCACTGGTATGGCCAGTATTTCTTGCCATCGCTAATTGCCCTTGAGTAGGTAGTGCTGCTTAACTGAGTTTCTCGCTGGGCCATTTCAGAGGGCAATAAAGAACCAACCACATTGCCGAGGGTCTAGAGTCACATAGAGGACCAGACTGGGTAAGGATGCCAGATTTCCTTCCCTAAAGGACATGAGTGAACCAGATGGGTGTTTACGACAATCCGATAGTTTCATGGTCACCATTGCTGAGACTAGCTTTATTATTCCCGATTTATTTAACTAACTGAATTTAAATTCCCCAGCTGCCATGGTGGGATTTAAACTCCTGTCTCCGGATCATTTGGGAGCCGACGAAGGGACATCGACCTGAAACGTTAACCGTTTCTCTCTGCACAGATGCTGCCTGACCCGTGAGTATTTCCAGCATTTTGCTCTTATTATTTCCAGATGATGAGTGCAGGCCTGTGGCCCAATGATGACCCATTCCCTACAGTCCCGTACCCAGCAATTATCAGGGGGCGAGGCGAGCGGGACTGAGCCACTGGGGGCTGCAACTGGTGAAGCAGCAACTCGGGAACCGACGAGGAACCATGCGCTACCCCTCACCCCTCTCGCTCCGCGGCCCCTCACCTCTCGCCCCGTGATGCCCTTCACCTCTCGCACCGTGGCCCCTCCCCCTCACCTCTCGCCCCTCACCCCGTGATGCCAGTCACCTCTCGCCCAGTGATGCCATTCACCTCTCGCACCGTGGCCCCTCCCCCTCACCTCTCGCCCCCTCACCTCTCGCACCGTGGCCCCTCCCCCTCACCTCTCGCCCCTCACCCCGTGGCCCCTCGCCTCCTCACACCTCTCGCCTCGTGATGCCCTTCACCTCTCGCCCCCTCACACCTCTCGCCCCGTGGCCCCTCCCCCTCACGCTGCCCCTCATTGCCCCGCGGCCCCTCACCCTCACCCCGCGGCCCCTCCCCCTCACACCTCTCGCCTCGTGGCCCCTCACACCTCTCGCCCCGTGGCCCCTCGCCCCCACACACCTCTCGCCCTGCGACCCCTCACCCCGTGGCCCCTCGCCTCCTCACACCTCTCACCTAGTGGCCCCTCACACCTCTCGCCCCGTGGCCCCTCCCCCTCACGCTGCCCCTCATTGCCCCGCGGCCCCTCCCCCTCACACCTCTCGCCTCGTGGCCCCTCACACCTCTCGCCTCGTGGCCCCTCACACCTCTCGCCCCGTGGCCCCTCGCCCCCACACACCTCTCGCCCTGCGACCCCTCACCCCTCACCCAGTGGCCCCTCACACTCCTCTCGCCCCACGGCCGCTCACACCCCTCACCCCTCACCTCTCGCCTCGCTGCTCCTCAGCAGCCGATCAATGTGCCTGCACTGCTGCTTGGTGTCCTGGTCCAGGTGCTTGGAGTAGTTGCGTGTCCACTCGTGCAGACTGTCGAGCGGGGTCCGACCCTGGGGACCAAACAGGAGAGGCAGAGCATTCAGTGAGAGACTGACACACACCCTATACAGAGCAGCCGAGTGTGGGCTGGGGGTTCAGAGGAGCGGAGTCTGGTTGGGGGAAGTCAGCACGTGATTACATTCGTTATCAACTTGATCATTAATCGAATGGGAGTCAGAATTTAACAAGACTTTGCAGACAGACTTCATACGTCCGCGATCGAAGGAAAAGGATGAGTTTGCTACTGCTGTTGGGGAGGGTTTAAACCAGCTTGGCAGGGGGATGGGAACCCAGTAGGGAGGGGAGTAAAGCAGGAATTAGATAGCAAAAATAAAGAAAGTGAGTTTGAAGGAGAGAGGAAACAAGCAGAAAAAAAGGGTAAAAAAACAAATTTAAAGGCTCTTTGTCTAAATGCACATAGCATTCTTAACAAAATAGATCAGTTGGTGACACAAATAGAGAAGATAATAAAAGCAGGAGTCAGCCATACAGCCCCTCGAGCCTGCTCACCATTTAATAAGATCATGGCTGATCTGATCAGGGACTCAGCTCCACTTCCCCGTCCGCTCCCCATAACCCCTTATCGCTCAAAAATCTGTCTATTTCTGTCTTAAATTTATTCAATGACCCAGCTTCCACAGCTCTCTGAGGCAGCGAATTCCACAGATTTACAACCCTCAGAGAAGAAATTTCTCAGCATCTCAGTTTTAAATGGGCGGCCCCTTATTCTAAGATCATGCCCTCTAGTTCTAGTCTCCCCCATCAGTGGAAGCATTCTCTCTGCATCCACCTTGTCAAGCCCCCAAATAATCTTATACGTTTCGATAAGATCACCTCTCATTATTCTGAATTCCAGTGAGTAGAGGCCCAACCTCCTCAACCTTTCCTCATAAGTCAACCCCCTCATCTCCGGAATCAACCGAGTGAACCTTCTCTGAACTGCCTCCAAAGAGAGTATATCCTTTCGTAAATATGGAAACCAAAACTACACGCAGTACTCCAGGTGTGACCTCACCAACACCCTGTATAACTGCAGCAAGACTTCCCTGCTTTTATACTCCATCCCCTTTGCAATAAAGGCCAAGATTCCATTAACCTTCCTGATCACTTGCTGTACCTGCATACTATCCTTTTGTGTTTCATGCACAAGTACCCCCAGGTCCCGCTGTACTGAGGCACTTTGCAATCTTTCTCCATTTAAATAATGACTTGCTCTTTGATTTTTTTCTGCCAAAGTGCATGACCTCACACTTTCCAACATTACACTCCATCTGCCAAATTTTTGCCCACTCACTTAACCTGTCTATGTCCTTTTGCAGATTTTTTGTGTCCTCCTCACACATTACTTTTCCTCCCATCTTTGTATCGTCAGCAAACTTGGCTACGTTACACTCAGTCCCTTCTTCCAAGTCATTAATATAGATTGTAAATAGTTGGGAGTCCCAGCACTGATCCCTGCGGCACCCCACTAGTTACTGGTTGCCAATCCGAGAATGAACCATTTATCCTGACTCTCTGTTTTCTGTTAGTTAGCCAATCCTCTATCCATGCTAATATATTATCCCAACCCCATGAACTTTTATCTTGTGCAGTAACCTTTTATGTGGCACCTTGTCAAATGCCTTCTGGAAGTCCAAATACACCACATCCACTGGTTCCCCTTTATCCACCCTGTTCATTACATCCTCAAAGAATTCCAGCAAATTTGTCAAACATGACTTCCCCTTCATAAATCCATGCTGACTCTGCCTGACCAAATTATGCTTTTCCAAATGTCCTGCTACTGCTTCTTTAATAATCACAGATGGGTATGATCTGATAGCCATTACAGAGACGTGGTTGCAAGGTGACCGGGACTGGGAACTAAACATTCAATGGTAGTTGACAATCCGGAAGGACAGACAGAAAGGAAAAGGGGGTAGGATAGCTATATTGATAAAGAATGCAATCACTGCAATAGTGAGAAACAATATTTTCTCAAATGATCAGGATGTTGAATCAGTTTGGGTGGAGATAAGGAATAATAAGGGGAAAAAGTCACTGGTGGGCGTAGTCTACAGGCCCCCTAACAGTGTCAACTCTGTTGGTCGGAACATAAACCATGAAATAGTGGGGGCTTGTAAAAAGGGTACAACAATAATCATGGGTGATTTTAACCTCCATATTGATTGGACAAATCAAATTAGTCAGGGTAGCCTCGAGGAGGAGTTCATAGAGTGCATAAGGGATGGATTCCTTGAGCAGTATGTAACGGAACCAACCAGGGGGCAGGCTATCTTAGATCTGGTCCTGTGTAAGAGACAGGATTAATAAACAATCTCCTAGTAATGAGTGACCATAGCATGGTTGAATTTCAAATTCAGATGGAGGGTGAGAAAGTTGGATCTCAAACCAGCGTACTAAGCTTCAATAAAGGAGTCTACAAAGGTATGAAGGCAGAGTTGGCTAAAGTGGACTGGGAAAATCGATTAAAGTGTAGGACAACTGATGAACAGTGGCATACATTTAAGGAGATATTTCACAAGAAAAATATATTCCAGTGAGGAGGGAAGGGTGTAAAAGAAAAGATAGCCATCCATGGCTAAATAAAGAAATAAAGGACGGTATCCAATTAAAAACAAGGTCATAGAAAGTGGCCAAAACTAGTGGGAGGACAGAAGATTGGGAAGCTTTTAAAAGCTAGCAAAGAGTGACTAAAAGAATGATTAAGAAAGGGAAGATAGACTATTAAAGTAAACTAGCACAAAATATAGAAACAGATAGCAAGAGTTTCTACAGATAGATAAAAAGGAAAAGGGTGGCTAAAGTAAATGTTGGTCCCTTAGAGGACGAGACCGGGGAATTAGTAATGGGGAACATGGAGATGGCAGAAACTCTGAACAAATATTTTGTATCAGTCTTTACGGTAGCGGACACTAACAATATCCCAACAGTGGATAGTCAAGGGGCTATGGGAGGGGAGGAACTTAACACAATAACTAAGGAAGTGGTACTCAGTAAGATAATGGGACTAAAGGCAGATAAATCTCTTGGACCAGATGGCTTACATCCTAGGATCTTAAGAGAAGTAGCGGCAGGGATTGTGGATGCATTGGTTGTAATTTACCAAAATTCCCTGGATTCTGGGGAGATCCCAGCAGATTGGAAAACTGCAAATGTAATGCCCCTATTTAAAAAAGGAGGCAGACAAAAAGCAGGAAACTATAGACCAGTTAGCCGAACATCTGTGGTTGGGAAAATGTTGGAGTCTATTATTAAAGAAGCAGTAGCGGGACATTTGGACAAGCATAATTCGGTCAGGCAGAGTCAGCATGGATTTATGAAAGGGAAGTCATGTTTGACAAATTTGCTGGAATTCTTTGAGGATAGGAACATAGAAAATAGGTGCAGGAGTAGTCCATTCGGCCCTTCGAGCCTGCACCACCATTCAATAAGATCATGGCTGATCATTCCCTCAGTATCCCTTTCCTGCTTTCTCTCCATATGCCTTGATCCCTTTGGCCGTAAGGGCCATATCTAACTCCCTCTTGAATATATCCAATGAACTGGCATCAACAACTCTCTGCGGCAGGGAATTCCACAGGTTAACAACTCTGAGTAAAAAAGTTTCTCCTCATCTCAGTCCTAAATGGCCTACCCCTTATCCTAAGACTGTGTCCTTTGGTTCTGGACTTCCCCAACATCAGGAACATTCTTCCCGCATCTAACCTGTCTAGTTCCGTCAGAATCTTATAAGTTTCTATGAGATCCCTTCTCATCCTTCTAAACTCCAGTGTATAAAGGCCCAGTTGATCCAGTCTCTCCTCATATCAGTCCCGCTATCCCGGGAATCAGACTGGTGAACCGTCGCTACACTCCCTCAATAGCAAGAACGTCCATCCTCAGATTAGGAGACCAAAACTGAACACAATATTCCAGGTGAGGCCTCACCAAGGCCCTGTACACCTGCAATAAGACCTCCCTGCTCCTATACTCAAATCCCCTAGCTATGAAGGCCAACATACCATTTGCCTTCTTAACCGCCTGTTGTACCTGCATGCCAACTTTCAATGACTGATGAACCATGACACCCAGGTCTCGTTGCACCTCCCCTTTTCCTAATCTGCTGCCATTCAGATAATATTCTGCTTTCGTGTTTTTGCCCCCAAAGTAGATAACCTCACATTTATCCACATCATACTGCATCTGCCATGCATTTGCCCACTCACCTAACCTATCCAAGTCATCCTGCAGCCTTTTAGCGTCCTCCTCACAGCTCACACCGCCACCCAGTTTAGTGTCATCTGCAAACTTGGAGATATTACACTCAATTCCTTCATCTAAATCATTAATGTATATTGTAAAGAGCTGGGGTCCCAGCACTGAGCCCTGAGGCACCCCAGTAGTCACTGCCTGCCATTCTGAAAAGGACCCGTTTATCCCGACTCTCTGCTTTCTGTCTGCCAACCAGTTCCCTATCCACGTCAGTATATTACCCTCAATACCATGTGCTTTGATTTTGCACACCAATCTCTTGTGTGGGACCTTGTCAAAAGCCTTTTGAAAGTCCAAATACACCACATCCACTGGTTCTCCCTTGACCACTCTGCTAGTTACATCCTTAAAAAATTCCAGAAGATTGGTCAAGCATGATTTCCCTTTCATAAATCCATGCTGACTTGGACCGATCCTGTCACTGCTTTCCAAATGCGCTGCTATTTCATCTTTAATAATTGATTCCAACATTTTCCCCATTACTGATGTCAGGCTAATCGGTCTATAATTACCTGATTTCTCTCTCCCTCCTTTTTTAAAAAGTGGTGTTACATTAGCTACCCTCCAGTCCATAGGAACTGATCCAGAGTTGATAGACTGTTGGAAAATGATCACCAATGCATCCACTATTTCTATGGTCACTTCTTTAAGTACTCTGGGATGTAGACTATCAGGCCCCAGGGATTTATCGGCCTTCAATCCCATTAATTTCCCTAACACAATTTCCCGCTTTATAAGGATATCCTTCAGTTCCTCCTTCTCACTAGACCCTCGGGCCCCCAGTATTTCCGGAAGGTTATTTGTGTCTTCCTTTGTGAAAACAGAACCAAAGTATTTGTTTAACTGGTCCGCCATTTCTTTGTTCCCCATTATAAATTCACCTGAATCTGACTGCAAGGGACCTACGTTTGTTTTCACTAATCTTTTTCTCTTCACGTATCTATAGAAGCTTTTGCAGTCAGTTTTTATGTTCAAAGCAAGCTTCCTCTCATACTCTATTTTCCCCCTTCTAATTAAACCCTTCATCCTCCTTTACTGATTACAAAATCCTCCCAGTCCTCAGGTTTACTGCTTTTTCTGGCCAATTTATATGCCTCTTCCTTGGATTTAACACTATCTTTAATTTCCCTTGTTGCAAACGGTTGAGCCACCTTCCCAGTTTTATTTTTACTCCAGACAGGGATATACAATTGTTGAAATTCATCCATGTGATCTTTAAATGTTTGCCATGTTTGGGATGTAATGAACAGGGTGGGTAAAGGGGAACCAGTGGATGTGGTGTATTTGGACTTCCAGAAGGCATTTGACAAGGTGCCACATAAAAGGTTACTGCACAAGATAAAAGTTGGGGGGTAATATATTAGCATGGAAAGAGGATTGGCTAACAGAAAACAGAGAGTCAGGACAAATGGTTCATTTTCGAGTTGACAATCAGTAACTAGTGGGGTGCCACAGGGATCAGTGCTGGGACCAATACTATTTACAATCTATATTAATGACTTGGAAGATAGGACTGAGTGTAATGTAGCCTAGTTTGCGGATGACACAAAGATGGCAGGAAAAGCAATGTGTGGGGAGGACACAAAAAATCTGTAAAAGGACACAGACAGGCTAAGTGAGTGGGCAAAAATTTGGCAGATGGAGTATAATGTTGGAAAGTGTGAGGTCATGCACTTTGGCAGAAAAAAAATCAAAGAGCGAGTTATTTTTTCAATGGACCCGTGTGGTGGCTGGTGTGCAATGGCCACCATGTTAAAAAAATCCACGCACAGGCATCTTCCACCCTTCACGATTTAGTTTGGGATCTGGAATTTTACGTCCTTCAATGAAACACCTGTGAACTTTTTAACGTGGAAGCAAGTCATCCTCGACTCGGGGGACTGCCTATGATGATGATTTAAATGGAGAAAGATTGCAAAGTGCTGCAGTACAGCGGGACCTGGGGGTCCTTGTGCATGAAACATAAAAGGTTAGTATGCAGGTCCAGCAAGTGATCAGGAAGGCCAATTGAATCTTGGCCTTTATTGCAAAGGGGATGGAGTATAAAAGCAGAGAAGTCTTACTATAGTTATACAGGGTATTGGTGAGGCCACACCTGGAATACTGCGTGCAGTTTTGGTTTCCATATTTGCGAAAGGATACACTTGCTTTGGAGGCAGTTCAGAGAAGGTTCACGAGGTTGATTCCAGGGATCAGGGGGTTGACTTATGAGGAAAGGTTGAGTAGGTTGGGCCTCTACTCACTGGAATTCAGAAGAATGAGAGGTGATCTTATCGAAACGTATAAGACAATGAGAGGGCTTGACAAGGTGGATTCAGAGAGGATGTTTCCACTGATGGGGGAGACTAGAACCAGAGGGCATGATCTTAAATAAGGAGCCGCCCATTTAAAACTGAAATGAGGAGAAATTTCTTCTCTCTGAGGGTTGTAAATCTGTGGAATTCGTTGCCTCAGAGAGCTGTGGAAGCCGGGACATTGAATAAATTTAACTCAGAAATAGACAGTTTCTTAACTGATAAAGGATTAAGGGGTTATGGGGAGCGGGCAGGAAAGTGAACCTGAGTCCATGATCGGATCAGCCATGATGGTATTAAATGGCGATGCAGGGTTGAGGGGCAGTATGGTCTACTCCTGCTCCTATTTCTTATGTTCTTACTCCGGTGTCCCACACGGTCACAGCCCCTCACCCCGGGGTCTCTCTCTGTCACAGCCCCTCACCCCGGGGTCTCTCTCTGTCACAGCCCCTCACCCCGGGGTCTCTCTCTGTCACAGCCCCTTACCCCAGGGTCTCTCTCTGTCACAGCCCCTTACCCCGGGGTCTCTCTCTGTCACAGCCCCTTACCCCGGGGTCTCTCTCTGTCACAGCCCCTTACCCCGGGGTCTCTCTCTGTCACAGCCCCTTACCCCGGGGTCTCTCTCTGTCACAGCCCCTTACCCCGGGGTCTCTCTCTGTCACAGCCCCTTACCCCGGGGTCTCTCTCTGTCACAGCCCCTTACCTCGGGGTCTCTCTCTGTCACAGCCCCTTACCCCGGGGTCTCTCTCTGTCACAGCCCCTTACCCCGGGGTCTCTCTCTGTCACAGCCCCTTACCCCGGTGTCTCTCTCTGTCACAGCCCCTTACCCCGGGGTCTCTCTCTGTCACAGCCCCTTACCCCGGTGGTCTTGGCTGTGACACTCGCTCCATTTCTAATCAGCAGCTCGGCGACCTGGAAGTTGCCGCAGGTGATGGCATCGTGAAGGGGGGTGATCCCCTCACAGTGAGGGCCCCCGGCATCATTCACGTTCACCTGATGATCCAACAGCAAGCGGACAATTTCTGGGGAACACAAGAGCAGAGGTTTATAATCACCGAGCGATGGGTCAGGGCTCAGCTCTTGCAATTCCAGTGACCAGTGGCCCCCCCCCACACTGACACCGGTCCGTGTGGACCCCCCACACACTGACACCGGTCCGTGTGGACCCCCCCCCACACTGACACCGGTCCGTGTGGACCCCCCCCACACTGACACTGGTCTGTGTGTGACCCCCCCCACACCGACTCTCCGTACCGTTACTGCCATGAAGGAAGACTCACCCAGATGGCCGTGGTTGCAGGCTTCGTGCAGCGGTGTCCAGCCGCAGTAATCTCGGGGATTCAAGGGGTGGCCCTGAAACAACAGCAGTTGGAAATCATCGAAACTGGCTCATAGTCACCCAGAAATAACAGGGGGGGGCGATAACGTAACGGTTGAAAAATTAGCACCAGGCGATAATGATTTCAAACTTTAAAAAATGCTGCGTTTTCCTGCACTCTGCTGATTGGGCGGGATCGGGCAGTGGAGAAGGAAAGGTTCTGTTCCTCTGCAGAGCCCGCAGCGATGGCCCTTCCCTGTACGGAAGGGTGGGGGCATTTCAAAGCGGCACAGTGCAAACATCGCTTGGAAACCAGTCTACTACTCCGGGACCCCCAGCCCCTGAACCACCGAGGACCCCCAGCCGCTGGACCCCACCGGCCCCTGGACCCCCAGGGACCCCCAGCCCCTGAACCACCGAGGACCCCCAGCCGCTGGACCCCACCGGCCCCTGGACCCCCGGCCCCGGAACCCACAGTCCCTGGAAGCCCCGGGATCCACAGTCCCTGGAACCCCCGGGACCCACAGTCCCTGGAACCCCCGGGACCCACAGTCCCTGGAACCCTCGGGACCCACAGTCCCTGGACCCCCCGGGACCCACAGTCCCTGAACCCCCAGGACCCACAGTCCCTGGAACCCCCAGTCCCTGAACTCCCGGGGATCCCCAGCCCCTGAACCCCCCCGGGGATCCCCAGCCCCTGAACCCCCGGGGATCCCCAGTCCCTGAACCCCCGGCCCCCGAGCTGGCTCTGGCCTGAACACCAGTCGGAGCCATCCACAGCTGAAGGGTATCGCCCAGCTCACAACTCGGCCCCAGTGGCCCTTATACACCACAGCCCGGCACCAGGGAGGGACACCGTACAACCAGCCCCAGCTCCAACAGAGCCAGCTTCCCCCAGGGGGAGAGTACTTTACCTTCGCCACCAGGCATTGCACGTGTTTCAGGTTGCCCTCGATGCAGGCTCGGTGTAACACCGTCTCCCCCTTCTCATTCCTGCGGCTCCACTGTAGACACAGAACAGCAACATACCCGCGTCAGGCCAGGCACACCTCACAGGCAAATGGACTATCAAATTATGTTTTATGTAACACACACACACACACCACACAGATACACCGCCCACACACACACACACACACACACACACAGTTGTCGAGGGCCGCGCCGTGGATCTTGATGACTGGGGTGTAGTGCTGTGCGGCGAGGACAGGCTGGTGGAGGACATTTGCCTTAGAGCTGTTTAGTGTAAGGCCCATGCTTTCGTACGCCTCAATAAATACGTCGACTATATCCTGAAGTGCAGCCTCTGTATGTGCACAGACGCAGGCGTCATCCGCATACTGTAGCTCGACGACAGAGGTTGGGGTGGTCTTGGACCTGGCCTGGAGACGGTGCAGGTTGAACAGCTTCCCACTGGTTCTGTAGCTTAGTTCCACTCCAGCGGGGAGCTTGTTGACTGTGAGGTGGAGCATGGCAGCGAGGAAGATTGAGAAGAGTGTCTTCATATCTCGGGAGCCCCTCATCAACAAAGGCAGACATTGATGCGGAGATTCAACATCGCCTCCAGTGCGCCAGTGCAGCCTTCGGCCGTCTGAGGAAAAGAGTGTTTGAAGGCCAGGCCCCCAAATCTGTCACCAAGCTCGTGGTCTACAGGGCTGTAGTAATACCCGCCCTCCTGTATGGCTCAGAGACATGGACCATGTACAGAAGACACCTCAAGTCGCTGGAGATATATCACCAACCATGTCTCCACAAGATCCTGCAAATCCCCTGGGAGGACAGGCGCTCCAACATCAGCGTCCTCATCCAGGCTAACAACCCCAGCTTTGAAGCACTGACCACACTGGGCGGGCCACATTGTCCGCAAGCCAGACACGAGACTCCCAAAGCAAGCGCTCTACTCGGAACTCCTTCATGGCAAACAAGCCAAAGGTGGGCAGTGGAAACGTTACAAGGACACCCTCAAAGTCTCCCTGATAAAGGGCAACATCCCCACCGACACCTGCGAGTCCCTGGCTAAAGACCGCCATAAGTGGAGGAAGTGCATTCGAGAAGGCACTGAGCACCTCGAGTCTCGTCGCCAAGAGCATGCAGAAATCAAGCGCAGGCAGCGGAAGGAGCGTGCGGCAAACCAGTCCCACCCTCCCCTTCCCTCAATGACTATCTGTCCCACCTGTGACAGAGTCTGTGGCTCTCATATTGGACTGTTAAGCCACCAAAGAATTCACTTCAGGAGTGGAAGCAAGTCTTGCTCGATTCCAAGGGACTGCCTATGATGATGACACACACACAGATAAGAAGAACATAAGGAATAGGAGGAGAAGGCCACACAGCCCCTCGAGCCTGTTCCACCATTTAATAAGACCATGGCTGATCTGATCATGGACTCAGCTCCACTTCCCTGCCCGCTCCCCTTAAGCCCTTATTCCCTTATCGTTTAAGGAACTGTCTATTTCTGTCTTGAATTTATTCAATGTCCCAGCTTCCACAGCTCTCTGAGGCAGCGAATTCTGCAGATTAACAACCCTCACAGAGAAGAAATTCCTCCTCATCTCTGTTTTAAATGGGCGGCCCCTTATTCTAAGATCATGCCCCCTAGTTCTAGTCTCCCCCATCAGTGGAAACATTCCCTCTGCATTCACCTTGTCAATCTCATAATCTCATACGTTTCGGTCAGATCACCTCTCATTCTTTTGAATTCCAATGAGTAGAGGCCCAACCTGCTCAACCTTTCCTCATAAGTCAACCCCCTCATCCCCGGAATCAACCTAGTGAACCTTCTCTGAACTGCCTCCAAAGCAAGTATATCCTTTCGTAAATATGGAAAACAAAACTGTACACAGTATTCCAGGTGTGGCCTCACCAATAGCTTATATAGCTGTAGCAAGACTTCCCTGCTTTTATACTCCATCCCCTTTTCAATAAAGGCCAAGATTCCATTGGCCTTCCTGATCACTTGCTGGACCTGCATACTATCCTTTTGTGTTCCATGCACAAGTACCCCCAGGTCCCGCTGTATTGCAGCACTTTGCAATCTTTCTCCATTTAAATAATAACTTGCTCTTTGATTTTTTCTGCCAAAGTGCATGACCTCACACTTTCCAACAATATACTCCATCTGCCAAATCTTTGCCCACTCACTTAGCCTGTCTATGTCCTTTTGCAGATTGTGTCCTCCTCACACATTGCTTTTCCTCCCATCTTTGTATCGTCAGCAAACTTGGCTACGTTACACTCAGTCCCTTCTTCCAAGTCGTTTCTATAGATTGTAAATAGCACTGATCCCTGCGGCACCCCACTGGTTATTGATTGCCAACCCGAGAATAAACCATTTATTCCTACTCTCTGTTTTCTGTTAGGTAGCCAATCCTCTATCCATGCTAATATATTATCCCAACCCCATGAACTTTTATCTTGTGCAGTAACCTTTTATGTGGCACCTTGTCAAATGCCTTCTGGAAGTCCAAATACACCAGATACACTATACACACACACACACAGACATTTCACAGGAGTTATTGGAAAAAATTTGACACCGAGCCACACGAGATATTAGGGTAGGTGAATAAAAGCTTGGCCAAAGAGGTAGGTTTTAAGGAGCGTCTTAACGGAACAGAGAGGCGGAGAGGCTTAGGGAGGGAATTCCAGAGCTTAGGGCCCAGGCAACAGAAGGCACGGCCACCAATGGTTGAGCGAATATAATCAGGGATGCTCAGGAGGGCAGAATTGGAGGAGCGCAGATATCTTGGGGAAAGGGTTTGTGGGGCTGGAGGAGATGAGAGAGAGATAGGGAGAGGTGGGGCCAAGGAGGGATTTGAAAATAAGGATAGGAATTTATTATGACACATTGTGCGTGCATATACACCACGGGCTGGTGTTATTTATTGTTCATATAATTATACGTGGCAAGCTGGCACATTCACTTGGAGCTCTGTCCTTTTTGGAGAGCGGACGGTGCACTGGGTCAGCCATTGTCCTTTCATCTGTGGGGCCCGGGTTCAGCTCCAGTGCAGGTTAAGGGTGTCCTTTACTGGCCACGAGGGGCTCCTGGGTAGTATGTGTAGGATTAGTACAGAAAACGGCCTCCAATCGGAAGGCCAAGTGTGCCCAGGGCAGCTTGACGCTTACTTACCCGGTTAATCTTCCTCCGTCCTGGCACCGACTTATCATAACCTTCCAGGTCATCCTCATCTAGAAAGGAAAATAGATAAACGAAGAAATCAACCCAGACTTGCCAGAGCTCCCACAGACCAGGCACGGACAGCCTAAAATTAATGGTTAAATGTGTGACCAGGGACCCACATAAGAACCAGGAACAGGAGTCGGCCATTCGGCCCCTCGAACCTGCTCCGTCATTGAATGAGACCATGGCTGATCTGATCCTGGCCTCAACTCCACTTCCCTGCCTGCTCCCCATAACCTTCGATTCCCTTAATATTCAAAAATCTATCGACCTCTGTCTTGAATGTACTCAAGGACTGAGCCTCCATAGCTCCCTGGGGCAGAGAATTCCAAAGATTCACCACCCTCTCAGTGAAGAAGTTTCTCATCATCTCAGCCCTAAATGGCCGACCTCTTATTCTGAGACTGTGACCCCTGGTTCTAGACTCCCCAGCCAGGGGAAACATCCTCCCTGCATTTACCCTGTCAAGCCCTGTAAAAATTTTGTATGTTTCAATGCGATCACCTCTCATTCTGCTAAACTCTAAATATAGGTCTAGTCTACACAATCTCTCCTCATAGGATAATCCCCCCATCCCAGGAATCAGTCTGGTGACCCTTTGTTGCATTCTCTCTATGGCAAGTATATCCTTCCTTAGGTAAGGAGACCAAAGCACAGCAAATACAGCAGGGCCCCCAGGGAAAGGCTGACCCACACACAGGTTCCCCCCTCCCCGCGGACAGACTGACCCACACACAGCACGCCCCCCCGCGCGGGGACAGGCTGACCCACACACAGCAGATAAGTCGCCGGAAGTGGGCATGCAGGTACAGCAGGCGATGAAGGCGGCAAATGGTATATTGGCCTTCATAGCGAGAGGATTTGAGTATAGGAGCAGAGAGGTCTTACTGCAGGTGTACAGGGCCTAAGTGAGGCCTCACCTGGAACATTGTGTTCAGTTTTTGTCTCCTGATCTGAGGAAGGACGTTCTTGCTATTGAGGGAGTGCAGCGAATGTTCATCAGACTGATTCCCGGGATGGCTGGACTGACACATGAGGAGAGACTGGGGCTGTATTCACTGGAGTTTAGAAGGATGAGAGGAGAACTCATAGAAACATATAAAATTCTGACGGGACTGGCCAGGTTAGATGCAGGAAGAATGTTCCCGATGTTGGGGAAGTCCAGAACCAGGGGACACGGTCTAAGGATAAGGGGTAAGCCATTTAGGACCGAGATGAGGAGAAACTTCTTCACTCAGAGAGTTGTTAACCTGTGGAATTCCCTGCCGCAGAGAGTTGTTGATGCCAGTTCATTGGATATATTCAAGAGGGAGTTAGATATGGCACTTACGGCTAAAGGGATCAAGGGGTATGGAGAGAAAGCAGGAAAGGGGTACTGAGGTGAATGATCAGCCATGACCTTACTGAATGGCGGTGCAGGCTCGAAGGGCCAAATGGCCTACTCCTGCACCTATTTTCTATGTTTCTAGGATGAAGAGGGGGAACTTTAACCTGCGTTACATCAGTAGATGGTATGTCTCAGCAGCGATGAGACTCAGTGGAGGGGAGCGGAAGGGAGCACAGGGGTAAATGTACGGCAGGACATGGATCCAGGGTATGTGGTACAGCCACTCCATGGGAAATAGACTCGAGCATCAATGTTCCCCTCGAGTTGCGCGGCCGAGGTCTGGAACTCCTGCACAGGCCAATCGGCGGATTTTCAACTGGAATGACCGTGTGCGCGCGAAAATCGGAATGGGCTGGGCAGCCGCTTAAAGGTGCCGCGTACACAATTTATTTATTTATTTTTTTTAAACGGGAAACATTGTCTATAATACGTATACACACCCCTTCTTCGGCAATATACACACCTGTTCTGTACGAAATATACTCTTCGACAAAGACTTCTTCCATAAGAAATATACTCTAATACATCCCATCCACAGGTGACATAATTCCCATACACCCTGCGACAAGACCAGGCCCTCAAATCTGCCACCAAGCTCACGGTCTACAGGTCTGTAGTGATACACGCCCTCCTGTATGGGTCAGAGACGTGGACCATGTACAGTAGACACCTCAAGTCGCTGGAGAAATACCACCAACAATGTCTCCGCAAGATCCTACAAATCCCCTGGGAGGACAGATGCCAACATCAGCGTCCTCGTCCAGGCCAACATCCCCAGCATTGAAGCACTGACCACACTCTAACAGCTCCGCTGGGCAGGCCACATTGTCCGCATGCCCGACACGAGACTCTCAAAGCAAGTGCTCTACTCGGAACTGTTACATGGCAAGCGAGCCCCAGGAGGGCAGAGGAAACGTTACAAGGACACCCGCAAAGCCTCAAACCCTCAAAGATAAAGTGCAACATCCCCACCGACACCTGGGAGTCCCTGGCCAAAGACCACCCTAAGTGGAGGAAGAGCATCCGGGAGGGCGCTGAGCACCTCGAGTCTCGTCGCAGAGAGCGTGCAGAAACTGAGCGCAGGCAGCGGAAAGAGCGTGTGGCAAATCTGTCCCACCCTCCCCTTCCCTCAACCACTGTCTGTCCCACCTGGGACAGGGACTGTAATTCCCGTATTGGACTGTACAGCCACCCGAGAACTCACTCTTAGAGTGGAAGCAAGTCTGCCTCGATTTCGAAGGACTGCCTATGATGATGACAACCTGCTCCCGATCAGCACCGTGGTTCACGTACCACTCTCAGAGAGCTCCAGCTCACTATCTTCCAGGGGTTCACTGTTCTCCGTCTCCTCGCTCTCGCTCTCGTCCCCGCTCTCGCCGCCCTGCGCCCGCGATAGTTCCTCCAACCGGGCCTGAGTGGCATTGACCTCGGGATGTCCGCTCTTCTGCTGTGCCGAGTGAAGAAGCTTCAACGATCGGAGCTGGAGGGAGGAGGAGGAGGAGGGAGGAGGGAGGAGGGAGGAGGGAGGAGGGGGGAGGAGGGAGGAGGAGGAGGAGGAGGAGGAGGAGGAGGAGGAGGAGGAGGAGGAGGAGGAGGAGGAGGAGGAGGAGGAGGAGGAGGAGGAGGAGGAGGAGGAGGAGGAGGAGGAGGAGGTGGTCAGCATCGTTACTCCTGGCCCGACACGGCTACAGGTCACAGGTCAAGGGAACGATCTGCGGGCAGGGTCTCACCAGCCTCGTACAATAAGATCGGAACAGAAATCGCGGGCCGGTGGATGTGACCCCTCTATCATTACACAACATATAAAGACCACCCCTCCTGTTACTAATCACTGCTACAGGTTGAACCTTCCTTATCCGGACCTGGCCTGTGCCGAATAAGGGATTTTGCCGGATGAGGGGAGGTCAGCGGGCCGAGGTCCGGGAGGGGGCGGGGAGCGAGGTCGGCGCCCCAAAGTGTTGGGGTGGCCCCAGTGCGTGTTGGCGCGGCCCCAAAGTCGGGGTGGAGGTCAGCCGCATTCTGCGCATGCGCCGCCGGAATCATGGCGGACGAGGGGTGGTGCCGGATAAGGGAGATCTAACCCGCATAATATAACTGTCCTTCCCAGACACTGAGCCTGTTGTGTAGCCACAGCTGTTTGGGCACA
Source organism: Pristiophorus japonicus (assembly GCF_044704955.1). Taxonomy (NCBI): domain Eukaryota; kingdom Metazoa; phylum Chordata; class Chondrichthyes; family Pristiophoridae; genus Pristiophorus; species Pristiophorus japonicus. The sequence goes on along the minus strand of NW_027254717.1, from coordinate 144,108 downwards.
GTGCCTTGGAATTCCACGGTGCCGTGCCACAGAACTGCTCGACAAGCACCAAATCTCAGCGGCAGTTGGTGAGAGGGGAGCGACCTATCAAAAGCCCAGCGGTGCAGCTACAGCGGGAGAGAAAGCAAAATAGAAGTAGAAAGGAATCAAAAAGTGACGTCACAGCCAATGGGGTAAGTGATTGGCTAGTGATTGGTGAGTAGCTTTTCTTTTTATTTTTTATATCAGTAAGTGAACTTTAGCATTGTTACGACCAATTTAAGGGTATCTAAGGGTTAAGACATGGCAGGAGAGCTCGGTCACGTGATATGCTCCTCCTGTACCATGTGGGAACTCGGGGACACTTCCGGTGTCCCTGGGCGCTACGTGTGTGGGAAGTGTATCTGCCTCGAGCTCTTGACGGTCCGCGTTGCGGAATTGGAGCCGAGGGTGGATTCACTCTGGAGCATCCACGATGCCGAGAATGACGTGAGTATCACGTGTAGTGAGTTGGTCTTACCGCAGGAGAAGGGTCCACAGCCAGATAGGGAATGGAAGACCAGCAGTGCAAGAAAGATAGTGCAGGGGTACCCTGTGGTCATCCCCCTGCAAAACAGATACACTGCTTTGAGTACTGTTGGGGGGGGGATGACTCATCAGGGGAGGGCAGCAGTAGCCAAGTTCATAGCACTGTGGCTGGCTCTGCTGCACAGGAGGGCAGGAAAAAGATTGGGAGCGCGATAGTGATAGGGGATTCGATGGTGAGGGGAATAGATAGGCGTTTCTGCGGCCGCAACCGAGACTCCAGGATGGTATGTTGCCTCCCTGGTGCAAGGGTCAAGGATGTCTTGGAGCAGGTGCAGGACATTCTGAAATGGGAGGGAGAACAGCCAGTTGTCGTGGTGCACATTGGTACCAACGACATAGGTAAAAAAAGGGATGAGGTCCTACGAAAAGAATTTAAGGAGCTAGGAGCTAAATTAAAAAGTAGGACCTCAAAAGTAGTAATCTCGGGATTGCTACCAGTGCCACGTGCTAGTCAGAGTAGGAATCGCAGGATAGCGCAGATGAATACGTGGCTTGAGCAGTGGTGCAGCAGGGAGGGATTCAAATTCCTGGGGCATTGGAACCGGTTCTGGGGGAGGTGGGACCAGTACAAACCGGACGGTCTGCACCTGGGCAGGACCGGAACCAATGTCCGAGGGGGAGTGTTTGCTAGTGCTGTTGGGGAGGAGTTAAACTAATATTGCAGGGGGATGGGAACCTATGCAGGGAGACAGAGGGAGACAAAAATGAGGCAAAAGCAAAAGACAGAAAGGAGATGAGGAAAAGTGGAGGGCAGAAAAACCCAAGGCAAAGAACAAAAAGGGCCACTGTACAGCAAAATTCTAAAAGGACAAAGGGTGTTAAAAAAGCAAGCCTGAAGGCTTTGTATCTTAATGCAAGGAGTATCCGCAATAAGGTGGATGAATTAACTGTGCAAATAGATGTTAACAAATATGATGTGATTGGGATTACGGAGACGTGGCTCCAGGATGATCAGGGCTGGGAACTCAACATCCAGGGGTATTCAACATTCAGGAAGGATAGAATAAAAGGAAAAGGAGGTGGGGTAGCATTGCTGGTTAAAGAGGAGATTAATGCAATAGTTAGGAAAGACATTAGCTTGGATGATGTGGAATCTATATGGGTAGAGCTGCAGAACACTAAAGGGCAAAAAACGTTAGTGGGAGTTGTGTACAGACCTCCAAACAGTAGTAGTGATGTTGGGGAGGGCATCAAACAGGAAATTAGGAGTGCATGCAATAAAGGTGCAGCAGTTATAATGGGTGACTTTAATATGCACATAGATTGGGCTAGCCAAACTGGAAGCAATACGGTGGAGGAGGATTTCCTGGAGTGCATAAGGGATGGTTTTCTAGACCAATATGTCGAGGAACCAACTAGGGGGGAGGCCATCTTAGACTGGGTGTTGTGTAATGAGAGAGGATTAATTAACAATCTCATTGTGCGAGGCCCCTTGGGGAAGAGTGACCATAATATGGTGGAATTCTGCATTAGGATGGAGAATGAAACAGTTAATTCAGAGACCATGGTCCAGAACTTAAAGAAGGGTAACTTTGAAGGTATGAGGCGTGAATTGGCTAAGATAGATTGGCGAATGATACTTAAGGGGTTGACTGTGGATGGGCAATGGCAGACATTTAGAGATCGCATGGATGAATTACAACAATTGTACATTCCTGTCTGGCGTAAAAATAAAAAAGGGAAGGTGGCTCAACCGTGGCTATCAAGGGAAATCAGGGATAGTATTAAAGCCAAGGAAGTGGCATACAAATTGGCCAGAAATAGCACCGAACCCGGGGACTGGGAGAAATTTAGAACTCAGCAGAGGAGGACAAAGGGTTTGATTAGGGCAGGGAAAATGGAGTACGAGAAGAAGCTTGCAGGGAACATTAAGGCGGATTGCAAAAGTTTCTATCGGTATGTAAAGAGAAAAAGGTTAGTAAAGACAAACGTAGGTCCCCTGCAGTCAGAATCAGGGGAAGTCATAACGGGGAACAAAAAAATGGCAGACCAATTGAACAAGTACTTTGGTTCAGTATTCACTAAGGAGGACACAAACAACCTTCCGGATATAAAAGGGGTCAGAGGGTCTAGTAAGGAGGAGGAACTGAGGGAAATCTTTATTAGTCGGGAAATTGTGTTGGGGAAATTGATGGGATTGAAGGCCGATAAATCCCCAGGGCCTGATGGACTGCATCCCAGAGTACTTAAGGAGGTGGCCTTGGAAATAGCGGATGCATTGACAGTCATTTTCCAACATTCCATTGACTCTGGATCAGTTCCTATCGAGTGGAGGGTAGCCAATGTAACCCCACTTTTTAAAAAGGGAGGGAGAGAGAAAACAGGGAATTATAGACCGGTCAGCCTGACCTCAGTAGTGGGTAAAATGATGGAATCAATTATTAAGGATGTCATAGCAGCGCATTTGGAAAATGGTGACATGATAGGTCCAAGTCAGCATGGATTTGTGAAAGGGAGATCATGCTTGACAAATCTTCTGGAATTTTTTGAGGATGTTTCCAGTAAAGTGGACAAAGGAGAACCAGTTGATGTGGTATATTTGGACTTTCAGAAGGCTTTTGACAAGGTCCCACACAGGAGATTAATGTGCAAAGTTAAAGCACATGGGATTGGGGGTAGTGTGCTGACGTGGATTGAGAACTGGTTGTCAGACAGGAAGCAAAGAGTAGGAGTAAATGGGTACTTTTCAGAATGGCAGGCAGTGACTAGTGGGGTACCGCAAGGTTCTGTGCTGGGGCCCCAGCTGTTTACATTGTACATTAATGATTTAGACGAGGGGATTAAATGTAGTATCTCCAAATTTGCGGATGACACTAAGTTGGGTGGCAGTGTGAGCTGCGAGGAGGATGCTATGAGGCTGCAGAGTGACTTGGATAGGTTAGGTGAGTGGGCAAATGCGTGGCAGATGAAGTATAATGTGGATAAATATGAGGTTATCCACTTTGGTGGTAAAAACAGAGAGACAGACTATTATCTGAATGGTGACAGATTAGGAAAAGGGAAGGTGCAACGAGACCTGGGTGTCATGGTACATCAGTCATTGAAGGTTGGCATGCAGGTACAGCAGGCGGTTAAGAAAGCAAATGGCATGTTGGCCTTCATAGCGAGGGGATTTGAGTACAGGGGCAGGGAGGTGTTGCTACAGTTGTACAGGGCCTTGGTGAGGCCACACCTGGAGTATTGTGTACAGTTTTGGTCTCCTAACTTGAGGAAGGACATTCTTGCTATTGAGGGAGTGCAGCGAAGATTCACTGGACTGATTCCCGGGATGGTGGGACTAACCTATCAAGAAAGACTGGATCAACTGGGCTTGTATTCACTGGAGTTCAGAAGAGTGAGAGGGGACCTCATAGAAACGTTTAAAATTCTGACGGGTTTGGACAGGTTGGATGCAGGAAGAATGTTCCCAATGTTGGGGAGGTCCAGAACCAGGGGTCACAGTCTAAGGATAAGGGGTAAGCCATTTAGGACCGAGATGAGGAGAAACTTCTTCACCCAGAGAGTGGTGAACCTGTGGAATTCTCTACCACAGAAAGTGGTTGGGGCCAATTCACTAAATATATTCAAAAGGGAGTTAGATGAAGTCCTTACTACTCGGGGGATCAAGGGGTATGGCGAGAAAGCAGGAATGGGGTACTGAAGTTTCATGTTCAGCCATGAACTCATTGAATGGCGGTGCAGGCTAGAAGGGCTGAATGGCCTACTCCTGCACCTATTTTCTATGTTTCTTTGTTTCTATGTACCATCACAGGAAGGTGAGCGAGGGGCACCCAGCTACTGACTGCGCAGAAGAACAAGGGGGGGGTTAACGGCCGTGAGGGGAACCGAGGGAGGGGTGGAAAGAGAACCCGCCATGAGGGGGAAGGGCGAGGGGGGCGCCCAGAACAAGGGGGTGTAACCTTAAAATCAGAGCCAGGCCGTTCAGGGGTGATGTCAGGAAGCATTTCCTCACACAGAGGGCAGTGGGAATCTGGAACTATCTTCCCTAAACAACCTGTGGATGCTGGAGGTCAATTGGAGCTCTCAAATCTGAGATTGATAGATTTTTGTTGGGTAAGGGTATCGAGGGACACGGAACCAAGGCGGGTAAATGGGGCTAAGGTGCAGATCAGCCGCGATCTGATTGAATGGCGGAACAGGCTCGAGGGGCCGAATGGCCTCCTCCTGTTTGGCTTCAAGGAGAACAGAGAAAACCGAGGGGAGAACCGAGGGGAGAAACGAAGGGAGGGACAGAAAAATACAGCCGAGTGGGAAGAAATAGCTGGGAGTGGGGGGTGGGGAATAAACCACCCCTGGGTGCTGACTGAAAACCAGATGTTGCCACCCAGCCTCTTGAATGAGAACCGATTCCAGCATAAAATGAAGCCAGTGAGCTTGGGGGGTGGGGCAGGGCAGAGAACAACTGAGGATGTCGCTATATTCAGCCTAAAATTAAACCCAGGGCAGCAGGAAGGTCCTTATTGTGTAAACCGTAGCAAGCAATTACACAGTAGCACTGCCGGAGGGAACACAAGAAATAGGAGCCCCTCGAGCCTGCTCCGCCATTCAATAAGATCATGGCTGGTCTTCTACCTCAACTTCATATCCCTCGATTCACCGAGAGTCTAAAAATCCTTCGATCTCAGACTTGATTATACCCAACAATTCAGCATTCACAGCCCTCTGGGGCAGGGAATTCCAAAGATTCATCACCCTCAGTGAAAATGTGTTTCCTCATCGCTGTCTTAAATGGCCGCCCCCTTATGCTGAGACTGTGCCCCTAGTTCTAGACTCTCCAGCCAGGGGGAACATCCTCTCAGCATCTTCCCTGTCAAGCTCTTGAAGAATGGCTTGGGTAAGGGATAGTGTGTGTGGCAGGTGAGAGGGTAACATGGGGTAAATACGATGGGGGCAGGCGGTAGTTGTCTCGCCTACCTCCTAAATAGATGCTGTGAGGATGTGGGGGAATCCAGAACTCGGGGCCATAGTTTCAGAATAAGGGGGCCGCCCATTTAAAACTGAGATGAGGAGAAATTGCTTCTCAGAGGGTTGTAAATCTGTGGAATTCTCTGCCCCAGAGAGCTGTGGAGGCTGGGTCATTGAATATATTTAAGGCGGAGATAGACAGATTTTTGAGCGATAAGGGAGTAAAGGGTTATGGGGAGCGGGCAGGGAAGTGGAGCTGAGCCCATGATCGGATCAGCCATGAACTTATTAAATGGCGGAGCAGGCTCGAGGGGCCAAATGGCCTACTCCTGCTCCTATTTCTTGTTATGTAACTAAAACAAGCCCGCGGTTGGCTGATGCGGCGAGTTACCTGCAGTCTGGGTAGTTGAGCACATACGGCACACTGCAGTGCGTTGCGGTAACACTCCTCCAGATCACTGTGTGGCTGCCCCCCCTCATCCTTGGCCAGAGCCATGTTCAGCCAGGTCTTGCACTCCTACAACACAGACGGTATTTACAATCCTTCCATCACTGCGCTGTCATTCTACAATGTAACATCTTATAATAGGCCCTCGGCCAACGATACTGAGGCCTTTAACCCAACATTTATAAATATAAATAAATACATATAGTACCATCTACAAGATGCCCTGCAGCAACTCGCCAAGGCTTCTTCAGCAGCACCTCCCAAACCCGCGACCTCTACCCTCTAGAAGGACAAGGGCAGCAGGCCCAGGGGAACACCACCACCTCCACGTTCCCCTCCCAGTCACACACCATCCTGACTTGGAAATATATCGGCCGTTCCTTCATCGTCACTGGGTCACAATCCTGGAACTCCCTCCCTAACAGCACTGTGGGAGCACCTTCACCACACGGACTGCAGCGGTTCAAGAAGGCGGCTCACCACCACCTTCTCACACCACCCTCTCACGGGCAGGTAGGGACGGGCAATAAATGCTGGTCTTTCCAGCGATGCCCACACCCCAGGATTGAATTATTTTTTGACCTATTTTGATACAAACCCTGGAGTGGACCTGATGACCAGAGGTTGATTCAGATAGAACTCCGTAGTACAGCTTTGGGCAATAAAAGGTGTTGGGGCAGAGAGTCCGTGTACAAATATCACACCAGTTATAACCACATCATCCTTGTTGGTGAAAAGACACTGGATGGAGCGGAAAGCATTGAAGCGAATCAAGTGGATTTGAGGTTTGACAGGCTATTGTTCAGCAGTTTTAATGCAGCCCCCGAAAGGGGACAGCATCCAATGTACTCCTTTTTAAATTCATTCTTGGGATGTGGACATGGCTGACAAGGCCAACATTTATTGCCCATTCCCGAGAAACACAACTGAGTGGGCTCACTAGGCCGCTGCAGAGAGCAGTTAAGAGATAACAATGTCGGCGTGGGACTGGAGTCACCTGTAGGCCCAGTGTTGGTAAACGACAGGTTCTCTTCCCTAAAGAACATGAGTGAACCTGTTGGGTGTTAACAAGCTGACAGCTCGTCTATCTGACCATGGACAGTCAGACCGCTGTAGACACTGTCTATCTGACCATGGAAAAGTCAGACCGCTGTAGACGCTGTCTATCTGACCATGGAAAAGTCAGACCGCTGTAGACGCTGTCTATCTGACCATGGAAAAGTCAGACCGCTGTAGACACTGTCTATCTGACCATGGACAGCCAGACCGCTGTAGACACTGTCTATCTGACCATGGACAGCCAGACCGCTGTAGACACTGTCTATCTGACCATGGACAGTCAGACCGCTGTAGACACTGTCTATCTGACCATGGACAGTCAGACCGCTGTAGACACGGTCTATCTGACCATGGACAGTCAGACCACTGTAGGTACTGTCTATCTGACCATGGACAGTCAGACCGCTGTAGGTACTGTCTATCTGACCATGGACAGTCAGACCACTGTAGGTACTGTCTATCTGACCATGGACAGTCAGACCACTGTAGGTACTGTCTATCTGACCATGGACAGTCAGACCACTGTAGATACTATTTCTGACCATGGACAGTCAGACCGCTGGAGACACTGTTGACCTGACCATGGGCAGTCAGCGGTTGATGATTTTGCCATCTCCATTTACACCCCATCTAGTTTCATTTGATTCGATTCTTATTACCATCTCCTTTTGCCTCGCACCATCATGCCTTTTGACTCTTAATCACTTGTGCCTTCCATCATCTTCATCATCGGCAGTCCCTCGAAAACAAAGACTTGCTTCCACTCTAAAGTCCACTTTTAGTGAGTTTTCAGGTAACTGAACAGTCCAATATGGGAATGACAGTCTCGGTCACAGGTGGGACAGACAGTGGTTGAAGGAAAGGGTAGGTGGGGAAGCCTGGCTTGCCGCACGCTCCTTCCGCTTGGTCGCTGCATGCTCTCAGCGACAAGACTTGAGGTGCTCAACGCTCTCCCAGATGCTCTTCCTCCACTTTGGGCGGTCTTTGTCCAGGGACTCCCAGGTGTCGGTGGGGATGTTGCACTTTATCAAGGAGGCTTCGAGGGTGTACTTGAAATGTTTCCTCTGCCCACCTGGGGCTCGCTTGCCATGTAGGAGTTCCGAATAGAGCGCTTGCTTTGGGAGTCTCATGTCGGGCATGCGAACAATGTGGCCTGCCCAACAGAGCTGGTCGAGTGTGGTCAGTGCTTCGATGCTGGGGACGTTGGCCTGAGCGAGAACACTAACGTTGGTCTCTCCTCCCAGTGGATTTGCAGGATCTTGCGGAGGCAGCACTGGTGGTACTTCTCCAGCACTTTAAGGTATCTGCTATATGTGGTCCACGTCTCTGAGCCATATAGGAGGGCTGGTATCACTACTGCTCTGTTGACCATAAGTTTGGTACCAGATTGGAGGTCCTGGTCTTCAAACACTCTTTTCCTCAGGTGACCAAAGGCTGCGCTGGCACACTGGAGGCGGAGTTGAACCTCATCGTCTGCCCTTGCTGATAATCGGCTCCTGAGGTATGGAAAGTGGTCCACGTTGTCCAGGGCCGCGCCATGGATTTTGATGACCTGGGGACAGTGCTGTGTGGCGGGGTCAGGTTGGTGGAGGACCTTTGTCTTACGGATGTTTCGTGTAAGGCCCATGCTTTCGTACGCCTCGGTGAAGATGTCGACGATGGCTTGTAATTCGGCCTCTGAATGTGCGCAGACACAAGCGTCGTCCGCGTACTGTCGGTCGATGACAGATGCGGATTCCGTCCACTAAGGGGTACAACTGACATGATCTTCGCGCGACAACTACAAGAGAAATGCAGGGAACAGCACCAACTCTTGCACATGACCTCACAAAGGCCTTTTGACACCGTCAACCGCGAGGGACTATGGAGCGTCCTCCTCCGTTTCAGATGCCCCCAAATGTTTGTCACCATCCTCCGCCTGCTCCACGACGACATGCAGGCCGTGATCCTGACCAACGGATCCACCACAGACCCAATCCACGACTGGACCGGGGTCAAGCAGGGCTGCGTCATCGCGCCAACCCTCTTCTCGATCTTCCTCGCTGCAATGCTCCACCTCACGCTCAACAAGCTCCCCGCTGGAGTGGAACTAAACGATAGAACCAGTGGGAACCTCTTCAACCTTCGTCGCCTCCAGGCCAGATCCAAGGCCGTCCCAACCTCGGTCGTCGAATTTGTGCCTTCCATCCTATCACAGAACTTCCCTTTTGTTCTTTCCTCCCCAGCCCCGACACTTGCTTAAGAATCTCTAACTTTGTCCAGTTCGGATGCAGGGTCATTGAACTGAAACGTTAAACTCTGTTTCTCTCTCCACAGATGCTGCCTGACCTGCTGAGTATTTGCAGCATCTCGTGCTTTCATTCCGTGACCTTACCTCCTTGGGGTTTCCCCTTCGCAGACCCAGCTCAGCTTCGTAGTGTTTGACGGATTGCTCATGGTCCTTTAGGTCGGCAAACGTGGTCGCCAGCGAGACGTGAATGACCGCCAGCTCCCGGTCGGTTTTCCTCAGCGTTTCCGCGTGCTTCAGCTGACCGAGGGGAAACAGCGGGAGAGAGTGAGTGAGTGAGACAGACAGAGAGAATACCGAAGTTACCGATCTCAGCCAGGGCAGCAGTTCAGGTTGCCAGAATTGACCTCGGCACCCCAGGGTTAGGAAGGGAAAAGAATAGGTCAGTGTCAGTTCAGTGGCTCAGTGGGCAGCACACTCGCCTCTGGGCCAGAAGGTTGTGGGTTCAAGTCCCACTCCTATACTCCAGTGCAGTGCTGAGGAAGTGCTGCACTGCTGGTAGATGTATTCTTAGCAAGACCCAGTCTGCTCTCTCGGGTGGATGTAAAAGATCCCATGGCACTATTTCGAAGAGGAGCAGGGGAGTTATCCCTGGTGTCCTGGGGCCAATATTTATCCCTCAACTAAAACAGATTATCTGGTCATTAACACATTGCTGTTTTTGGGAGCTTGCTGTGCGCAAATTGGCTGACGCGTTTCCTACATTACAATAGTGACTACACTCCAAAAAGTACATCATTGGCTGTAAAGCGTTTCGGAACATCCTGCGGTCGTGAAAGGCGCTATATGAATGCAAGTCTTTCTTTCCCACACCTGACGGGAAACCCAGTCAACTGCTGCAGGAATGGGAACAACAGAGGGGTTCTGGGCCAACACCAGTTTGGGGTTGGCTACGCTTCTTTGAAAAGGAAATAACATGGGCGTTTCATAAGAACATAAGAAATAGGAGCAGGAGTAAGCCATACGGTCCCTCGAGCCTGCTCCGCCATTTAATATGATCATGGCTGATCCGATCATGGACTCAGCTCCACTTCCCTGCCCGCTCCCCATAACCCCTTATCGGTTAAGAAACTGTCTATTTCTGTCTTAAATTTATTCAATGTCCCAGCTTCCACAGCTCTGAGGCAGCGAATTCCACAGATTTACAACCCTCAGAGAAGAAATTCCTCCTCATCTCAGTTTTAAATGGGCGGCCCCTTATTCTAAGATCATGCCCTCTAGTTCTAGTCTCCCCCATCAGTGGAAACATCCTCTCTGCATCCACCTTGTCAAGCCCCCTCATAATCTTATACGTTTCGATAAGATCACCTCTCATTCTTCTGAATTCCAATGAGTAGAGGCCCAATCTACTCAACCTTTCCTCATAAGTCAACCCCCTCATCTCCGGAATCAACCTAGTGAACCTTCTCTGAACTGCCTCCAAAGCAAGTATATCCTTTCGTAAATATGGAAACCAAAACTGCACACAGTATTCCAGGTGTGGCCTCACCAATACCGTGTACAACTATAGCAAGACATCCCTGCTTTTATACTCCATCCTATTTGCAATAAAGGCCAAGATTCCACTGGCCTTCCTGATCACTTGCTGTACAAGTATCCCCAAGTCCCGCTGTACTGCAGCATTTTGCAATCTTTCTCCATTTAAATAATAACTTGCTCTTTGATTTTTTTCTGCCAACGTGCATGACCTCACACTTTCCAACATTATACTCCATCTGCCAAATCTTTGCCCACTCACTTAGCCTGTCTATGTCCTTTTGCAGATTTTGTGTACCCTCCTCACACATTGCTTTTTCCTCCGATCATTGTATCATCAGCAAACTTGGCTACGTTACACTCAGTCCCCTCTTCCAAGTCGTTTCTATAGATTGTAAATAGTTGGGGTCCCAGCACTGATCCCTGCAGCATCCTGCGGTTCATTATCGGGTTGGCATTTATCCCGACACTCTGTTTTCTGTTAGTTAGCCAATCCTCTATCCATTTCACAGCTCAAGACACCCCAAAACGCAGCAGTTAACGTGTCTGCACAGAAAGATCCCACACCCAGATAACTGCAGATGATCTGCCTGGATGGTGCTGGCGGACACGAGACTGAGGTAACACACCTGCTCCTCTTCAAACAGGCAGAACCTTGGCTTAACATCTGAAAGACGCACCTCCAACTACGCAGCACTCCCTCAGCACTGCACTGGGAGTAGCGGCCTGGATTCTGGACCGCACGTCTCTGGAGTGGAGATTGAATCCACAACCTTCTGACTCCGAGGCAAGCGTGTTACCCACTGAGCCACAGCTGGCATGTAACTGTGGCTAAAATGGATTCATGCCACAGCAAGGAGCCAATGGGGCGGGAGGCAGGGAACTGATTGAAAATGGAGGGAGCCAGTGAGAAGGTACTTAAACCGAGAGCGTTTCAAATTTGAAAGTTGATGGCCAGTTAAGAGTCAACCACACTGCTGTGGGATTGGAGTCACATGTAGGCCTAGACCGGGTAAGGACGGCAGGTTTCCATCCCTAAAGGACATTAGTGACCCAGTTGGGTTTTTAATCCCAATCCGACAGTAAATGGTCACTTTTACTGATCCCAGCTTTTTATATCCAGGTTTGAATTCAAATTCTCAAACTACCATGATGCGATTTGAACTCTCAATCTCCGGAATACTAGTCTGGTGATCAGGAAGGCCAATGGAATCTTGGCCTTTATTGCAAAAGGGATAGAGTATAAAAGCAGGGAAGTCTTGATACAGTTATACAGGGTATAGGTGAGGCCACACCTGGAATACTGCGTGCAGTTTTGGTTTCCATAGTTACGAAAGGATATACTTGCTTTGGAGGCAGTTCAGAGAAGGTTCACGAGGTTGATTCTGGAGATGAGGGGGTTTGACTTATGAGGAAAGGTTGAGTAGGTTGGGCCTCTACTCATTGGAATTCAGAAGAATGAGAGGTGATCTTATCGAAACGTATAAGATTATGAGGGGGCTTGACAGGGTGGATGCAGAGAGGATGTTTCCACTGATGGGGGAGACTAGAACTAGAGGGCACGATCTTAGAATAAGGAGCCGCCCATTTAAAACTGAGATGAGGAGAAATTACTTCTCTCTGAGGGTTGTAAATCTGTGGAATTCGCTGCCTCAGAGAGCTGTGGAGGCTGGGTCTTTGAATAAATTTAAGACAGAAATAGACAGTTTCTTGAGCGTTAAGGGGATAAGGGGTTATGGGGAGCGGGCGGGGAAGTGGACCCGAGTCCATGATCACATCGGCCATGATCGTATTAAATGGCGGAGCAGGCTCGAGGGGCCGTATGGCCTACTTCTGCTCCTATTTCTTATGTTCTTATGTATAACCACTACAGCAGGGTACCTCATGTCATGGCAAATATCCACCTTTTTAAATCCCAATTCCTTTACTCTTCCTAAACAACTATCTCCTTTTTAAAGACCTGAAGTGATTTTGCATCTATTGCACTCTGCAACCGTAATAATTCACGCACTGAATAAATACAATGGAGAAAATGTGGGGACTATGGGGACAGGGTGAGGCAGTGGGACTGATTAGAGCGCTCTCACAGAGCCAGCACAGGAACAGTGGGCCGAATGGCCTTCTGTGCTGTCCAATTCTCTGAACGGTGTGTGTGGAGAGATGCTGCTCTTGGAGTCACTGATAGGGGGCTTGGAACAGAGAGCTCGTGACCTGGATCCCCTCCCCCGTGGCGGATTAACGCTCCCCACCTGTGGCCCAGTTACCTGCATCCTGTAGTAGTTGATGGCTTTCTGGTAGGTCCCCACCTTACAGCACAGATCACCCAGCTGCTCGCACAGTCCCAATGCCTCCTGCTGCTCCTCGTCAGCAAGCTCGGATAAAGCCTCCTCTAGTCGGCAACCTTTCACAGCTGGGGAGGGGGCAAGGAACACGATCAGCAGCTGTTAATGAAAACACGCACACAGCACAGAGAGCACTCGTGCCAAACACAAGCACTCTCCCTGTCCTCCACACTATACCACCCTCCATTCAAGGGGGGAAAGGGGAGAGGGGGGCAAAAAGGGGAGAGGGGGGCAAAAAGGGGAGAGGGGGGCAAAAAGGGGAGAGGGGGGCAAAAAGGGGAGAGGGGGGCAAAAAGGGGAGAGGGGGGCAAAAAGGGGAGAGGGGGGCAAAAAGGGGAGAGGGGGGCAAAAAGGGGAGAGGGGGGCAAAAAGGGGAGAGGGGGGCAAAAAGGGGAGAGGGGGGCAAAAAGGGGAGAGGGGGGCAAAAAGGGGAGAGGGGGGCAAAAAGGGGAGAGGGGGGCAAAAAGGGGAGAGAGAGAGAGAGAGAGAAAGAGGGAAAGAGAGAGAGAGAGAGAAAAAGAATGAGAAAGAGAGAAAAAGAATGAGAAAGAGAGAGAAAAAGAAAATGGGAGAATGCGAGAGAGAGAGAGAGAGAGAGAGAGAGAAGGGAGAAAGAAAGTGAGAATGGGAGAGAAAAGATAAGAATCATGAGTTGGCCATTCGGCCCCTCGACCCTGCTCCGCCATTCAATGAGATCATGGCTGATCCCCGACCTCAACTCCACCTTCCCATATATCCCCATATCCCTTGATTCCCCCAAATTTATCGACCTCTGTCTTGAATATACTCGACAACTGAGCATCCACAGCTCCCTGGGGCAGAGAATTCTAAAGATTCACACCCCTCTGAGTGAAGAAATTCCTCCTCATCTCAGTCCCAAATGCTCTACCCATTATCCTGTGACTGTGATCTTGTGTTCCAGACTCCGCAGCCAGGGGAAACATTTTCCCAGCATTAACCCTGACAATTAGATCACCTCTCCTTCGAAACTCTGAGGAATATCGGCCTGTGCAGTGTCAGCCGTGGCTCAGTGGGCAGCACACTCGCCTCCGAGTCAGAAGGTTGTGGGTTCAAGTCCCACTCCAGAGGCTTGTACACAGAAATCCAGCTGACATTCCAGTGCAGTACTGAGGGAGTGCCAAGGGCAGACAGCAAGCTCCCACAAACAGCAATGTGATAATGACCAGATAATCTGGTTTTCTGTTATGTTGATTGAGGGATAAATATTGGCCCCAGGACACTGGGGATAACTCCCCTGCTCTTCTTCGAATCGTGCTGTGGGATCGTTTCCGTCCACCTGAGAGAGCAGACAGGGCCTCGGTTTAACATCTCATCCGAAAGACGGCATCTCCACCAGTGCTGCACTCCCTCAGTACTGCCCCTCCGACAGTGCAGCACTCCCCCAGTACTGCCCCTCCGACAGTGCAGCACTCCCTCAGTACTGCCCCTCCGACAGTGCAGCACTCCCCCAGTACTGCCCCTCCGACAGTGCAGCACTCCCTCAGTACTGCCCCTCCGACAGAGCTGCACTCCCTCAGCACTGCCCCTCCGACAGTGCAGCACTCCCTCAGCACTGCCCCTCCGACAGTGCAGCACTCCCTCAGCACTGCCCCTCCGACAGTGCAGCACTCCCTCAGCACTGCCCCTCCGACAGTGCAGCACTCCCTCAGCACTGCCCCTCCGACAGTGCGGCACTCCCTCAGCACTGCCCCTCCGACAGTGCGTCACTCCCTCAGCACTGCCCCTCCGACAGTGCAGCACTCCCTCAGCACTGCATTGGGAGTGTCAGCCCAGATTACGTGCTCCAGTCCCTGGGGTGGGTCTCGACCCCACGACCTTCTGACTCCGAGGCGCTGAGCCACGGTGAGACGAAACCTCACATGATACACAACACAACACAACACAGAGAACAGGGAAGTCTGGGCCATCGGGCAGCACTTGTGGAGAGAGAAACACGGGGTTGGGTGTTGTGCCATTGCTCAGTGTCTCTCCCGACAGGGGCTGCCCGAGTCGCTGAGCGCTGCCACCTCCTGGCGGGGAGGGGGAAGGGGGGGGGGAGTGCTGTGCAGGAGACGCTCACCGTACTTGAGGCTTTTCCTCACGGCTTCACACTCCGACTGCTCCTCCGAGCCCAGCTTAAACGCCGCCTTCAGCGATCGCTTGGCAGCCACAAAGTCTCCAAGGCTCAGGAAAACCTGGGAAACAAAGAGGGGGTTGGGGGGGAAAGTGGGTTACAACGCACAAGACAAGCCTTCGATCAGATCGCACTGCCCTGAGTGGAGCCGCCGTGTCACCCACACACATCCCAACACACGACACACTCCCTGTGACGTGTACTAAAGAGGTCATTCAGCCCCTCCAGTCAGCTCTGCCATTCAATTAGATCATGGCTGATGTGCATCATGACTCCACCTACTTTGTTCCGTAACCTTTAAGACACTTGCCTGGCGATCTCAATTTTGAAATTTTCAATTGACACGCAGCCCCAACAGGTTTTTTGGGGTGGGGGGGGGGGGGGGGGCAGAGTTTTAAATTTCCACTACCCTATGTGTTCGGGGCAGCACGGGCCCAGCCCACACTGCGATATGTGCGCGCTGGGTCCGTGCAGCAGGGCAGGTCTCCAGTCGTCCTGGTTAACCCTTGCCACTGGACCAAGACCTCGCTCTGTCGAGCCCGTGTGGTGGCTGGTGTGCAACGGTCACCCCACGTTAAAAAAAATCCACACACAGGCATCTTCCAGCCCCTCGACTGGAGTTCGGGACTGGAACATCGGGTCCTTCGTTGAAACATCTGTGAACTCCTGTGGAAGCAAGTCATCCTCGTTCGAGGGACCGCCCGTGATGACCCCATGTGTGAAGAAGTGCTTCCTGACATCACCATTGAATGACCTGGCTCTGATTTTAAGGTTATACTCCGTTGTTCAGGACTCCCCCCCCACCCCCCACCAGAAGAAATAGTTTCCCTCTCTCCACCAGTCACGAGTCAGCCTACTTTCGAGGAGGGCTATTGTTGGACCAAACAATTTTACATCGAAAGGCTATTCGAGTCGTTACCAGTAAAGGCCACTGAATTGGGACAGTAGAAATGTACAAGAGACAACTCACTGAGTTTCAGAGGCGGGGTGGGATGTGAGCACCACTGGCGAGGCCGGTATTTACTGCCCATTTCTGGTCAGCAGTGGCTCACTGGGCAGCACTCTCGCCTCGGAGTCAGAAGGTTCAAGTCCCACTCCAGGGACTTGAGCACAAAAATCTAGGCTGACACTACAGTGCTGAGGGAGTGCTGCACTGTCAGAGGGGCCGTCTTTTGGATGAGACGTGAAACCGAGGCCCCGTCTGCTCTCTCAGGTAGACGCAAAAGATCCCATGGCACCATTTCGAAGAAGAGCAGGGGAGTTCTCCCCGGTGTCCTGGGGCCAATATTTATTCCTCAATCAACGTAACAAAAGAAAACAGATTATCTGGTCACTATCACGTGGCTGTGTGTGGGATCTTGCTGTGCGCAAGTTGGCTGCCGCATTTCCCACATTACAACAGTGACTACACTCCAAAAGTACTTCATTGGCTGTAAAGAGGGTCGTGAAAAGCGCTATATAAATGTAAGTCTTTCTATTGCTAGTTGGTGAGTTTTGACAACATTGAATGGTTTGTGAGGGCAGTTAAAAGTCAGCCACGTTTGTGGGGGACTGGAGTCACGTGTAGGCCGGTTTCCTTCCCTACAGGGCATGAGTGACCCAGTTGGGTTTTTACAACAATCCGAAAGATTCATCGTTACTTTTACTGATAACGGCTTTTCACTTCCAGAATTAGACGGGATTAAAATTCTTAAACATTCTTCCCCACCAACCGATGGCAGTGCAGCACTCCCCCATCCCCGCCCCCCGCACTCCCCCCACCAACCGATGGCAGTGCAGCACTCCCCCATCCCCGCCCCCCGCACTCCCCCCACCAACCGATGGCAGTGCAGCACTCCCCCATCCCCGCCCCCCGCACTCCCCCCACCAACCGATGGCAGTGCAGCACTCCCCCATCCCCGCCCCCCGCACTCCCCCCACCAACCGATGGCAGTGCAGCACTCCCCCCCATCCCCCTCCCCCGCACTCCCCCACCAACCGATGGCAGTGCAGCACTCCCCCATCCCCACCTCCCCCGCACTCCCCCACCAACCGATGGCAATGCAGCACTCCCCCATCCCGCCCCCCGCACTTCCCCACCAACCGATGGCAATGCAGCACTCCCCCATCCCCCTCCCCCGCACTTCCCCACCAACCGATGGCAATGCAGCACTCCCCCATCCCCCTCCCCCGCACTTCCCCACCAACCGATGGCAGTGCAGCACTCCCCCATCCCCGCCCCCCGCACTTCCCCACCAACCGATGGCAATGCAGCACTCCCCCATCCCCCTCACTTCCCCACCAACCGATGGCAGTGCAGCACTCCCCCATCACCGCCCCCCGCACTCCCCCCACCAACCGATGGCAGTGCAGCACTCCCCCATCCCCCTCCCCCGCACTTCCCCACCAACCGATGGCAGTGCAGCACTCCCCCATCACCGCCCCCCGCACTCCCCCCACCAACCGATGGCAGTGCAGCACTCCCCCATCCCCGCCCCCCGCACTCCCCCCACCAACCGATGGCAGTGCAGCACTCCCCCATCCCCGCCCCCCGCACTCCCCCACCAACCGATGGCAGTGCAGCACTCCCCCATCCCCCTCACTTCCCCACCAACCGATGGCAGTGCAGCACTCCCCCATCACCGCCCCCCGCAACCAACCGATGGCAGTGCAGCACTCCCCCATCCCCGCCCCCCGCACTCCCCCCACCAACCGATGGCAGTGCAGCACTCCCCCATCCCCGCCCCCCGCACTCCCCCCACCAACCGATGGCAGTGCAGCACTCCCCCATCACCGCCCCCCGCACTCCCCCCACCAACCGATGGCAGTGCAGCACTCCCCCATCCCCCTCCCCCGCACTTCCCCACCAACCGATGGCAGTGCAGCACTCCCCCATCCCCGCCCCCCGCACTTCCCCACCAACCGATGGCAGTGCAGCACTCCCCCATCCCCGCCCCCCGCACTCCCCCCACCAACCGATGGCAGTGCAGCACTCCCCCATCCCCGCCCCCCGCACCAACCGATGGCAGTGCAGCACTCCCCCATCCCCGCCCCCCGCACTCCCCCCACCAACCGATGGCAGTGCAGCACTCCCCCATCCCCCTCCCCCGCACTTCCCCACCAACCGATGGCAGTGCAGCACTCCCCCATCCCCCTCCCCCGCACTTCCCCACCAACCGATGGCAGTGCAGCACTCCCCCATCCCCCTCCCCCGCACTTCCCCACCAACCGATGGCAGTGCAGCACTCCCCCATCCCCCTCCCCCGCACTTCCCCACCAACCGATGGCAGTGCAGCACTCCCCCCATCCCCCTCCCCCGCACTTCCCCACCAACCGATGGCAGTGCAGCACTCCCCCCCACCCCCCCTCCCCCACCAACCGATGGCAGTGCAGCACTCCCCCATCCCCACCTCCCCCGCACTTCCCCACCAACCGATGGCAGTGCAGCACTCTCCCATCCCCGCCCCCCGCACTCCCCCCACCAACCGATGGCAGTGCAGCACTC
Source organism: Pristiophorus japonicus (assembly GCF_044704955.1). NCBI lineage: Eukaryota > Metazoa > Chordata > Chondrichthyes > Pristiophoridae > Pristiophorus > Pristiophorus japonicus. The sequence continues at coordinate 125,406 of NW_027254717.1, read as the reverse complement.
CCCCATCCCCACCTCCCCCGCACTTCCCCACCAACCGATGGCAGTGCAGCACTCTCCCATCCCCGCCCCCCCACTCTCGCACTTCCCCACCAACCGATGGCAGTGCAGCACTCCCCCATCCCCCGCACTTCCCCACCAACCGATGGCAGTGCAGCACTTCCCCACCAACCGATGGCAGTGCAGCACTGCCCCCATCCCCGACCCCGACTCTCCCACTCCCCCACCAACCGATGCCAGTGTAGCACTCCCCCCATCCCCCACCAATCTGCCCGAGGCTGGTGAAGCACACACACTCTTTCTCTCTCTCTTTCTCTCTCATGCACTCGCTGCCCCCCTACCCAATGCTGGTGCAGCTCTCGCTCTCTCTCTCTCTCTCCTCCTCTCCCCCCGCCCCCCCACTCACCCACCTGCCCGATGCTGCTAAAGCACTCGCTCTCCAACAACTTCTCCTTCATCCTCTTGGCACACTCTTTGGCAGCTTCCAGACACCGGATGGCCTTGGAGAAATCGCCACTGCGCCGGTGGATACCTCCCAGCATGAAGTTGGCTCGGTGCAGATCCTCGTACAGATTGTTCTGCCTGTGGGAGAGTGGGACACGTGTTTAACGATGGTGGTCCCGGGGCAGGGAGGGAGGGGGCTAACAAGCTCACTCCTCACTGACGTTGCTCCCTCCTGTACTGAAACAAGCCCCAGTGAGGACAATTGCAACCTTCATTGAAATCTGGCCCGAGGAAGCAGCGGTGAATCTACATACAGCCTTACTAAGACCACCGTTAGAGGACTCTCTGCTATAGGAAGGATACTGAGGCAGAAGAGAGGGTACATCGCGGATTGCCGTCTGGTTTGAGAAAAGCAGAGAAAGATTTGAAAAATAAGGACTGTTTTTGAATCACAGAATCTCCGACCCATCCAGGTGATCGACACTAGCCCAGGAGATCACCCTGACCGTATTCAATTCCTTGCAGTACTTATCATTATATCTGTTCCGTCCAACAAAAGGTCATTCAGTCTAATCCCAATTACCAGCTCTAGGTCTGTAACCCTGCAGGTTACTGCACTTTAAGTGCTCATCCAACCATCTCTTAAAAGTGGTGAGGGTTTCTGCATCCACCACTCTTCCAGGCAGCGAGTTCCAGATCCCCACAACCCTCTGCATAAAGAAGCCCCCCCTCAAATCCCCTCTAAACCTTCCACCAACCACCTTAAAACTATACCCCTTCATAATAGACCCCTCCACCAATGGAAATAGGCCCTTACTATCCACTATATCCAGGCCCCTCAATATTTTGTACACTTCAATGAGGTCTCCTCTCCACCTCCTCTGTTCCAATGAGAACAAACCCAGCCTATCCAATCTGTCCTCATAACTAAGATTCTCCATTCCAGGCAGCATCCTCGTAAATCTCCTCTGCACCCTCTTTGGGATTAGACTGAATGACCTTTCGTTGGACGGAACAGATATAATAAGTACTGCAAGGAATTGAATACAGTCAGGGTGATCTCCTGGGCTAGTATCGATCACCTGGATGGGTCGGAGATTCTGTGATTCAAAAACAGTGCAATCACGTCCTTCCTATAATACAGCGACCAGAACTGCATGCAGTACTCCAGCTGTGGCCTAACCAGTGTATTATACAATTTAAGCATAACCTCCCTGCTCTTGTATTCTATGCCTCAGCCAATAAAGGTAAGCATTCCATATGCCTTCTTAACAACCGTATCCACCTGGCCTGCTACTTTCAGGGATCTGTGGCCAAGCACTCCAAGGTCCCTTTGTTCATCTACACTATTAAGTGGCCTACCGCTTAATGTGTATACCATTTCCTTATTAGCCCTCCCAAAGTGCATCACCTCACACTTCTCTGAATTAAATTCCATTTGCCATTGCTCTGCCCACCTGACCAGTAGATTGATATCCTCCTGCAGCCCATGACTTTCCTCTTCATTATCAACCACACAGCCAATGTTAGTGTCATCTGCAAACTTCTTAATCATACTCCCTATATTCAAATCTAAATCATTGATGTATACCACAAAAAGCAAGGGACCCAGTACTGAGCCCTGCGGTACCCCACTGGAAACATCCTTCCAGTCACAAAAACATCCATCAACCATTACCCTTTGCTTCCTACCTCCAAGCCAATTTTGGATCCAACTTGCCACTTTGCCCTGGAGCCCATGGGCTTTAACCTTCGTGACCAGTCTATCATGTGGGACCTTATCAAAAGCTTTGCTAAAGTTCATATACACTACATCGCACACACTGCCCTCATCGACCCTCTTGGTTATCTCCTCAAAAAATTCAATCAGGTTAGTCAAACACGATCTTCCCGTAACAAATCCGTGCTGACTGTCCCTAATTAATCCTTGCCTTTCCAAATGCAGATTTATTCTGTCTTTCAGGATTTTTTCCAATAATTTTCCCACCACTGAGGTTAGACTGACAGGCCTGTAATTACTCAGCCTATCCCTTTCTCCCTTCTTAAACAAGAGTACTACATTAGCAGTCCTCCAATCCTCCGGCACCATGCCCAGATAAAGAGGACTGGAAAATGATGGTCAAGGCCTCTGCTATTTCCTCTTTTACTTCGCTCAACAGCCTGTTTTACTTTGCTAAACCCCTTAATACTTCCTCTCTCACTATATTTATTTCATCCAGAATATCACACTCCTCCTCGATAGCAGTATCTGCATTGCCCCTGGGTTTTTAATCTGGTTTTTGCCTCTCATGGCTCCGGTTGGGGTGGAGTGTAGACGTTTTCAGTAGAAGGGGTGTCACAGTTGTGTGAGGCGGACTGGTTGGGCTGGGTGCTCTTTGCCTTTCCGTCATTGTTCATAGGTTTATATGTAACTTCAGGGCTGCTGACCAAGGGCCGTGCGGCTCTTTGTCGGCCGGCACGGACACGATGGGCCAAAATGGCCTCCCTCGGCGCTGTAAATTTCTATGTTTCTCGAAGGAGGCCATTCAGCCCATCGTGCCTGTAACATCACCTCCGTAACATCACCCGTCTGTGCCTCCGCCTCAGCTCATCCGCTGCTGAAGTCCTCATCCACGCCTTTGTTACCTCTAGACTTGACTATTCCAACGCACTCCTGGCTGGCCTCCCACATTCTACCCTACGTAAACTTCAGTTCATCCAAAACTCAGCTGCCCGTGTCCTAACTCACACCAAGTCCCGCTCACCCATCACACCTGTGCTTGCTGGCCTACATTGGCTCCTGGTTAAGCTCGATTTTAAAATTCTCATCCTTGTTTTCAAATCCCTCCCGGGCTTCGCCCCTCCCTATCTCTAATCTCCTCCAACCTCTCCCCCATCCCCCATCTCTGTAATCTCCTACAACCCCCCCACCCTCACCCTGAGATCTCTGTGATCCTCTAATTCTGACCTCTTGAGCATCCCTGATTATAATCGCTCCACCATTGGTGGCCGTGCCTTCTGTTGCCTGGGTCCCTAAGCTCTGGGACTCCCTCCCTAAACCTCTCCGCCTCTCTATCCTCCTTAAAACCTACCTCTTTGACCAACCTGTCCTGTTATCTCCTCATGTGGCTCGGTGTTTGATAATTGCTCCTGTGAAGCACCTTGGGACGGTTTACTGCGTTAAAGGCACTATATAAATGTAAACTGTTGTGTTGTTGCCGTGTGTCTGACCATTTCACCAGTCTGTCTGTCCTCCTAAAGTCTGCTCCTGTCCTGCTCACTAGTTACTGTGTTGCCAAGTTTTATACCATCCACAAACTTTAAAATTGTACCCCCTGTACCCAAGTCCAGGTGATTTATATACAAGAAAGGCAATGCTCCCAGTACCGACCCCAGGATATCTCCCGGATATCTCTCTCCAGTCAGAATAACGTGTGCCTCATACTCTCAGCCTCCTATCCCTAGGACAATTACATACCCCCCTTACCACCGTCCTGTAATACCATGTACTTCGATTTTAGGAATAAGTTTGTTATGTGGTACTTTATCAAATGCCTTCTGAAAGTCCATACACACATCATCTACTGCTCTCTCTACGGTCAACCCTCTCGGTTACTTCAAAAGAACTCAACTAGGTTAGCCAGACATAATCTTTCTTCAACAAATCCATGCTGGCTGTCTCTCATCAACTCATGCTCCTCCCAAGTGAGAATAAATGTTGTCCTTGACAACGGGCTCTGGAAATGTTGCCGCCACTGACTGGTTGGTCTGCAGTTACCAGGTTTATCGCTCTCCCCTTCGAGAGCAAGAATAGGAGAGGAAACGGTACTGAATCCCAGCTCAGGCAGTGTCCCGCAACCGGGCACAGTGCTGGCCACCACAATATAAAATGGATATAGAGGCGCTGGAGGAGGCACAATAAAGGTTTACAAGGAATATACCAGAACTGAGAGGTTAGAGCCATCGAGAAAGACTGAACTGGCCGGGGCTGTTCTCTCTACAAGAGACGACTTGGGGGGGAATCGAGGTCTTTAGGATTATGAAAGGGTTCGATAGGGTAGACGTAGAGAAGATGTTTCCACTTGTGGGGAAAACACGTATAAAGTTCTGACTGGGTTGGACTGACTGGATGTGGGGAGGATGTTTCCCCGGGGCTGGGAAGTCTAGAACAAGGGGTCACAGTCTCAGGATACGGGGTAGGAAATTTAGGACCGAGATGAGGAGAAATGTTTTCACTCAGAGGGTGGTGAACCTGTGGAATTCTCTACCACAGAAGGCTGTGGAGCCAAGTCACTGAATATATTTAAGAGGGAGATAGATAGATTTCTAGACATAAAAGGCATCAAGGGGTATGGGGAAAATGCGGGAATATGGTGTTGAGATAGAGGATCAGCCATGATCATATTGAATGACGATACAGTCTCGAGGGGCCGAATGGCCTACTACTCCTATTTTCTATGTTTCTATGATCAGATAGGGGCCATCAATACAAGATAGTCTCTAATACATCCAATGGGGAATTCAGGAGAAACCTCTTCACCCAGAGAGTGATGAGAAGGTGGCACTCACTACCACAGGGAGTGGTTGAAGCGAATAGCATGGGTGGATTTAGGGGAAGCTGGATAAACACACGAGGGAGAAGGGAATAGGAGGTTATGGTGATGGGGTGAGGCTGGTGTGGAGCATAAACCCCGGCACAGACCGGTTGGGCTGAATGGCCTGATTCTGTGATGTAGGTTGTGTGTAACTGGGCAAGCCGGGAACAAAAGCCACACAGAACTGAAGATCTGATGAGCTAAACTATCTAAACTCTCCGTAATAAGCCAGGAGTGGTGACATTCCTCAGCACCCGCGCTGCCCCCTTCCCTTCCCCCCCCCCCCACCACAGGTTCGGGCAGTATACTCACTCTGACTGATGCAAGCTAGCTTGGGATCAGTGCGATAGAGCAGCGTAAACTGAGGGGTGAGCTGATAGAGGCCCAGACAATAATGGAAGGGTTGGATAGTGACCCTATAGCGAGATTATTCCAGTTTCACAGACTGAGGACCAGGAACAGGAGGTTAAACTGAGAGAGTGGGAATAGACAGGGTGTTGGGCGTTGGGTTGGGGGTCTTTCCCGGAGAGCAGTGAGTTTCTGGGATGTGCTGTGGGGTGGGGCGGGTGTTGGGCGGGAGGTCTTTCCCGGAGAGCAGTGAGTTTCTGGGATGTGCTGTGGGATGGGGGGCCTTTCCCGGAGAGCAGTGAGTCTCTAGGATGTGCTGTGGGGTGGGGTGGGGGGCCTTTCCCAGAGAGCAGTGAGTTTCTGGGATGTGCTTTGGGGTGGGATGGGGGGCCTTTCCCGGAGAGCAGTGAGTCTCTAGGATGTGCTGTGGGGTGGGGTGGGGGGCCTTTCCCAGAGAGCAGTGAGTCTCTGGGATGTGCTGTGGGCTGGTGTGGTGGATGCCGACTCTCTGCCTTCCAGGGGGAGCTGGGCCGGTTCCTGACTGGGCCCCGAGATCGCAGCCCAGAGAAGGTCAGTGTGTTTATAGAGAGCACTGGGTCTATAGAGAGCACTGGGTCCGTGCGATCGCCTGTACTGGCTTCCATCACCCCAGGGGGGCGGAGAGGGATGTTACTGACCCTGGGCTTCTCGCCTGTCCCAGGAGAGGGGGTGGGGAGGGGGAGAGCGGGTTCGGCAGTGCCTAGTTCCGATGCTCCAGATATCATGCTGTGTGGGGCAGGCTCGAGGAACCAGCAGGTCTTTTCCTGCCCGTCATTTGCAGATGCAACAGTGAAGGCCCGAGTCTCGGTATCTGCCCCGAAGGCACACTGTCACCCTGAGCTGCCGGAGGGCCCCGGTCAGTGCCGGGAGGGAAGGGGAGGGTGGGGGGCTCGGTCAGCGCCGGGGGTGGGGGGGCAAGGTCAGCGTGTGGAGGGAGGGGTGGGCTCGGCTCGGTCAGCGCTGGGAAGGAGGGGGAGTGAAGGGGGGGGGGGGGGTGCTTGGTCAGAGCCGGGGAGGGGGGGCTCGGTCAGCGCCGGGAATGGGGGGGGGGGTTGGGGGGCTCGGTCAGCGCCGGGTACTCACTCAGCAATGAAGACACTCTTGCGGATGTAGCGGCTGCATTTGACCGGGTCCTTCATGCTGTCGTACAGGATGCCCAGGTTCAGGTACAGTCTAGCTCGCATCTCGCTCAGCTCATGCCGGGAGACTTTACCTGGCACATAGAAGAGACAGTCACCAAACGATTACACACACAATCTCTGACAAGGAAACATGTGCAGGGCCGTGGGGAAAGAGCAGGGGAGTGGCATTATTCAGACAGAACCTTCAAAGAGCCTGCAAGGCCACACTGGGCCGAATGGCCTCCTCCTGTACTGAAGTTCTTCTCTCCTCGCACTGAGCTGATATGACCAGGAAGATCCCAGGTTTGATCCCATCTGTGCCGAGTGGGTGCCCGAGGGCAAGCATTGTTCCTGCTACTCTTCACTGTCCAGCGATTCCGACTGGAGAGTGTGGCCATGGAGCAATCGCAGTGCCAGGAACGAGGGCCCATACTGAGGGAGCGCCGCACTGTCGGAGGGGTCAGTACTGAGGGAGTGCTGCACTGTCGGAGGGGTCAGTACTGAGGGAGTGCCGCACTGTCGGAGGGGTCAGTACTGAGGGAGTGCCGCACTGTCGGAGGGGTCAGTACTGAGGGAGTGCCGCAAAGTCGGAGGGGTCAGTACTGAGGGAGCGCCGCACTGTCGGAGGGGTCAGTACTGAGGGAGTGCCGCACTGTCGGAGGGGCGGTACTGAGGGAGTGCCGCACTGTCGGAGGGGTCAGTACTGAGGGAGAGCCGCACTGTCGGAGGGGCGGTACTGAGGGAGCGCCGCACTGTCGGAGGGACAGTACTGAGGGAGTGCCGCACTGTCGGAGGGGTCAGTACTGAGGGAGTGCCGCACTGTCGGAGGGGCAGTACTGAGGGAGTGCCGCACTGTCGGAGGGGCGGTACTGAGGGACGCCACTGAGGGAGAGCCGCACTGTCGGAGGGGCGGTACTGAGGGAGCGCCGCACTGTCGGAGGGACAGTACTGAGGGAGTGCCGCACTGTCGGAGGAGTCAGTACTGAGGGAGCGCCGCACTATCGGAGGGGCGGTACTGAGGGAGCGCCGCACTGTCGGAGGGGTCAGTGCTGAGGGAGCGCCGCACTGTCGGAGGGGCAGTACTGAGGGAGTGCCGCACTGTCGGAGGGGCAGTACTGAGGGAGTGCCGCACTGTCGGAGGGGCAGCCTTTCAGATAAGACATTAAACCGAGGCCCCATCTGCTCTCTCGGGTGGACTTAAAAGATCACACGGCACTATTTTGAAGAAGAGTCACTAAAACATGATGTGGTCAGTATCACATTGCTGTTTGTGGGAGCTTGCTGTGCGTAAATTGGCTGCCGCGTTTCCCACAGTATAACAGTACCCACACTTCATTGGCTGTGAAGCACTTTGGGACGTCCCGGGGTGGGGAAGGCGCTATATAAATGCGAGCCTGCCTTCCTTTCGCCGTACGAGGGGCGACGGGATGGATGGCCCATTCTTACCTTCCAGCTTCTCGTCCACAATGCTCAGGCTTTTCCTGAAGGCATTCTCCGCTTCCTCCGCTGGCTCACGCGCCTGGTCCGTTTCGTAGATGAACAGGTAGGTTCGGCCAATGGTCGCCCAGGCTCGCTGTTCCTCGATGTCATTGACCACCGAACGGGCCAGTTCCAGGTGCCTCCGCTGATACTGCCGGGGAACACAGACAGGCTGCCCTCAATGTCGTTAGGGGCCGTACTTCAGCGGCACTGCCAATCCCAAACCCTTCTCCGTGGGGTCGGTGCTGCCAATAATCCCAATATTCTGCTCCCCTCGAGTTTAGGAGATCGAGGGGCGATCGGATCAAGGTGAAGATAGGGTGGATCGAGAGAAACTGTTTCCTCTGGAGGGGGGAGTCCAGAACAAGGGGGTACAACCTTAAAATTAGAGCCAGGCCGTTCAGGGGTGATGTCAGGAAGCACTTCTTCACACAAAGGGCAGTGGAAATCTGGAACTCTCTCCCCCAAATCTCTGGGGGGGGGGCGGGGGTCAAGTGGAGCTTTCAAGACCGAGATGGATAGACTTTTGTTGGGTACAGTTACGGGCGAATGGACTGGAGGTACAGATCAGCTATGATCGAGTTGAATGGCGGGGAAGGTTCGAGGGGCTGAATGGCCCCCTCCTGTTCCTATCTAAAGGCACCAATATAGCAGCACTGTCACGGAGCAGATCCGAGGTGCAGCCTCTGGGCTGTGCGCAGTCAGCCACCATACAGGGCACCAGCTAAGGCACTCCAAGGTGGCCTTGGTTCCACCGTGGAGCGGGGGCTGCAGAGTGAGGAATTGAGTGCAGCATCCTGCTCCTGATCGGTGACTCCTACTGGAAAGTGGGAGAGTGCGTGAGTGCCAGAGAGAGAGAGGGAGAAAAGTTCTCATCCCGAAACCTCTTTCCTCCTTCAAGATGCTCCTTGAAGTCAACCTCTTTGACCAAGCATTTGGTCAGCTACCCCCAACTACTCCGTACGTGGCTCAGTGTCAACTCCTGTGCCGGAAACGCTCCCCGGAATGTTTCACTATGTTAAAGGCGCTATACAAATGAAGCTGCTGGGAGTGCGGGGTTCAGGCTGGACTCCGATGCCCTGGACGACATGGATCACCGCGGTGGCGGAGGTGCTGCGGAGCGCCAGTGGGGCCAGTGGGGCTCAGCACCTTTACAAGAGCAGCGGTAAATTCAATCCCGGCGCTCGGCTGGCGACAGCGAGACGAGCCGACAACGGCCCAACGCGGGAGGAAGGACGTCCCGCGGGAAACGGCACGGCTCCCCTACCTTCAGCGCAGACGTGTAGTTCCCGATCTCCGCCAGGCATTCCCCGATCTTCCGGTTGGCAACCGCACAGCCAATCACGTCACTGAGCACCTCCGACAGCTGCAGCTCCAGCCTGTGCTCCTTGATGGCTTCCTGGAACTGACCTGGGGGGGGGGGGGGGGGGGGGAAAGAGGAGGGAGAAGGGGCGAGTCAAGGAATTAATCCCGTCAACAAACATTACAACATTCATCAAGTGGCATTGAAACGAAGTTTTCATAACCTGTTGCACAAGAACAATAAGAAAAGGAGGAGTAGGCCATACTGCCCCTCGAGCCTGCTCCGCCATTTAATACGATCATGGCTGATGTGATCATGGACTCGGGTCCACTTCCCCGCCCGCTCCCCATAACCCCTTATCGTTTAAGAAACTGTCTATTTCTGTCTTAAATTTATTCAATGTCCCAGCTTCCACAGCTCTGAGGCAGCGAATTCCACAGATTTACAACCCTCAGAGAAGAAATTCCTCCTCATCTCAGTTTTAAATGGGCGGCCCCTTATTCTAAGATCATGCCCTCTAGTTCTAGTCTCCCCCATCAGTGGAAACATCCTCTCTGCATCCACCTTGTCAAGCCCCCTCATAATCTTATACGTCTCGATAAGATCACCTCTCATTCTTCTGAATTCCAATGAGTAGAGGCCCAACCTACTCAACCTTTCCTCATAAGTCAACCCCCTCATCTCCGGAATCAAGCGAGTGAACATAACCCAGTGACACTGACAGACCAGTGGCCAGTTGTAGATTCCCCAGCACACGACACGTCCCGGGAAATTCCACTCTGTCCCAGTGACGGCGACATCCGCTCCCCTGCCAAACTCAAGGGTCCCAGAGCAGCGCAGGCAGATACATCACACACTGACCCCGGGAGTCGGCATCTCCTTTATTCCTCGCACTGCGAGCCCGCCCCCCACCACACACCCCCCCCCCCCATCTCAGCTCAAGCCAACACTCCCACCCTCGCCACAGATTAAAACCATCGCTGCCCCACCCGACCGCTATCGCCAGGCAACCTCACACACTGCCCAGGGTCCACGCGCTCTCAGCTTTAACAAGGTGAACCGTGATCACTCAGGGACTTCGATAGAAACTGAGAAGACTAAAATTAATTCCATGAAATAGTGCATGGGTAAGCTGAGACAGAGCGGGACCCGAGAGAGACAGGGACGGACAGAGGGAGAGGGGGATGGGCAGAGGGAGAGAGGGGTGGGCAGAGGGAGAGAGGGATGGGCAGAGGGAGAGAGGGGTGGGCAGAGGGAGAGAGGGATGGGCAGAGGGAGATGGAGAGAGGGATGGGCAGAGGGAGATGGAGAGAGGGATGGGCAGAGGGAGATGGAGAGAGGGATGGGCAGAGGGAGATGGAGAGAGGGATGGGCAGAGGGAGATGGAGAGAGGGATGGGCAGAGGGAGATGGAGAGAGGGATGGGCAGAGGGAGATGGAGAGAGGGATGGGCAGAGGGAGATGGAGAGAGGGATGGGCAGAGGGAGATGGAGAGAGGGATGGGCAGAGGGAGAGGGAGAGAGGGATGGGCAGAGGGAGAGGGAGAGAGGGATGGGCAGAGGGAGAGGGAGAGAGGGATGGGCAGAGGGAGAGAGGGATGGGCAGAGGGAGAGGGAGAGAGGGATGGGCAGAGGGAGAGAGGGATGGGCAGAGGGAGAGGGAGAGAGGGATGGGCAGAGGGAGAGGGAGGAAAAATGGAGAGGGGGTGATGGGCCCCACAAAGAGGGAGGGGGTCGGAGGGCCCCGCAGGGAGGGGGGAGGGGGTCCCCGCAGGGACTCACCATGTTTAGCCAGGACCTCCCCGAGCTGGTTACAGATGTTCGCCTCCTCCCTCAGGTTGTGGCTTTTCTGAGCCTTTAACTTGGCTTTCTCAAGATCTGCAAATATTTAAGAAAAAGTGAAGATGAATTCATTTAAATTCTAAGATATTGGCAACACAAGATTCAGGGGGTGAGATACGGCCATTCAACCTATTGCAGTTCACAGTTCAACCTCCCTCTCGATTCATCATTCTCTCTCTCCTCCTATCCTCCCTGAACCTCCCCTCCCCATATTCACGGCCAGCCCCGTGACCTCGCCCTCTCAGGCAGCCTCGCTACTCCCATCGTGTTAATCACAGAGAAGGTCCTTTCTGATCACTTCCTTGTATCGCTCTCCAGCCACATTTCCTTTCCCCTTCCCAACCCGACTTCCTTCCGTGTCTGCTCCCGGAAAAATCTCCCAATTCACTTACAACTGCTCCTTCAAATTCCCCACTGTCCCTCCATTCACGCCATTTCGGCAGCTACTGATCTGATCAACCGCATGCTCACCTCGACCTTTGCTGCCCTTGTGCCCATTAAAACCTCTCCCCCTGGTCACTCCCCCCTGGTACGGCCCTCATTCCCGCTCCCTCGAGTCCAGTTGACACAGACTTGAATAGATGTGGCTGACAAGTGCTCAGATCTGGCTGGACCACTTAAGCAATGTCGAGTCCTGCTCTCCTCTGCCAAAATTGCTCACTATTCCAAGATCATTCTGGAATGTAAAGATAACCCTGGATCTATTCTCCACTATAAACTGTCTTCTTAAACCCCTCTCCCCCGTCTCCAATCACACCTCCGACAATGTGTGAGGAGCTCATGGATTTCTTTGTCTCTAAGATTGAGACCACCCGATCAGCCGCCTCTGCCCTTCCTTCCCCGAGCCCACCGAGCCAAACTTTCTGAGGTTCCCCCCTGCCCTAGCCCTGACCTCACATCTATCTCCAGTTTCTCTCCGATCTCTCCTCCTACCCTCTGTGCTCATCCTGGCCATGAGACTCATTTCCTGCTCCCTTGACCCTATTCCCACCAAACTGTTGTGCACCCAAGTGTCCTTCCTGACTCCCATGTTAGCCGACATTGTTAACGGTTCTCTCTACCTCAGATACTGTCCCCTCTCCTTCAAATCGGCTGTCATCACCCCTCTGCTCTTGCCCCATCACCAACCTCCCCTCCCTCTCCAAAAGTCCTTTAACGTCTTGTTGCCTCTAAAATCTGTGTCCATCTCTCCCGAAACTCCATGTTTGAATCCCTGCAATCAGGTTTCCGTCCTTGCCACAGTACTGAAATAGCTCTCATCAAAGTCACAAGTGACATCCTTTGTTACGGTGACAAAGGTAAACTATCCCTCCTCGTCCTCCTGGACCTGTCTGCAGCCTTTGACCACTCCATCCTCCTCCAACACCTCTCCACCATCGTCCAGCTGGGGGGACTGCACTCGCCTGGTTCCATTCTTATCTATCTCATCGTAGACAGAGAATCACCTGCAATGGCTTCTCTCCCCGTCCCCGCATCGTTACCTCTGGTGTCCCCCAAGGATCTGTCCGTGGCCCCCTCCTATTTCTCATCTACATGCTGCCCCTTGGTGACATCATCCGGAAACACAGCGTCAGTTTCCACATGTACGCTGAGACACCCAGCTCTACCTCACCATCACTTCTCTCCACAGTCTCTAAATTGTCAGACTGCTTGTCCGACATCCAGTTCTGAATGAGCTGAAATTTTCTCCAATTGAATATTGGGAGACCAAAGCCATTGTTTTCGGTCCCCACCACAAACTCCGTTCCCTAGTCACTGACTCCATCCCTCTCCCCAACTCCTGTCTGAGGATGAAACAGACCATTCAGAACCATCGCATATGACCCAGTGAGGAGCTTCCGACCACATATCTGCACCATCACCAAGACTGTCTACGTATCACTCGTCTCCGCCACTGCCTCAGCTCATCCGCTGCTGAAGCCCTCATCCATGCCTTTGTTACCTCTGGACTTGACTATTCCAGCACACTCCTGGCTGGCCTCCCACATTCTATCCTCTAAACTTGAGGTCATCCAAAACTCGGCAGCCCGTGTCCTAACTCACACCATCTCCCGCTCACCCATCACCCCCCCGTGCTCGCTGACCTACATTGGCCCCCGGTTAAGCAACATCTCGATTTCAGAATTCTCATCCTGGTTTTCTAAACCCTCCATGGCCCTCGCCCCTCCCTATCTCTGTAATCTCCTCCAGCCCCACAACCCCCCCACTACCTGAGATGTCTGCGCTCCTCTAATTCTAGTCACTTGAGCATCCCTGATTCTAATCGCTCCACCATTGGTGGCTGTGCCTTCAGCTGCCCAGGCCCAAAGATTGGAATTCCCTCCCTAAACCGCTCCACCTCTCTCCTCAGTCAAGACGCTCCTTAAAACTGACCCTGTCATCTGCCCTAATATCTCCTTATATGGCTCGATATGAAAGCCTTTATTGAAAACACTCCTGTGAAGTGCCCTGGGAGGTTTTACTACGTTAAAGGCGCTATATAAATGTAAGCTGTTCTGATCCAACTGAGGGCCTCGCTGGACCGCTTCAGGGGGCAGTTAAAGAGTCAACCACATTGGTGTGGGATTGGAGTCACATGTAGGCCCAGACCGGGTAAGGACAGCAGGTTTCCTCCCCTAAAGGACATTAGTGACCCAGTTGGGTTTTTAACGATAATCCGACAGTAAATGGTCACTTTTACTGATCCCAGCTTTTGATTTCAGGATAATTTCTGAGGCTAATGAATTCAAATTCTCTGGATTAGTCCAGACATCTGGATTAACAGATCAACAACATAACTGCTGCACTGCACACACTACAACTGTGATCTGAACGGTGCCCTACACAAATACATCATTACACTCTCTTCTTCTGCTCAATGCCCTGATATGTTACAGCAAATAAAGGTACGCGGAGTCAGAGGAAATGTATTAGCATGGATAGAGAATTGGCTGGCGAACAGAAAGCAGAGAGTCGGGATAAATGGGTCCTTTTCGGGTTGGAAATCGGTGGTTAGTGGTGTGCCACAGGGATCGGTGCTGGGACCACAACTGTTTACAATATACATAGATGACCTGGAAGAGGGGACAGAGTGTAGTGCAACAAAATTTGCAGATGACACTAAGATTAGTGGGAAAGCGGGTTGTGTAGAGGACTCAGAGAGGCTGCAAGGAGATTTGGATAGGTTAAGCGAATGGGCTAAGGTTTGGCAGATGGAATACAATGTCGAAATGTGTGAGGTCATCCACCTTGGGGAAAAACACAGTAAAAGGGACTATTATTTGAATGGGGAGAAATTACAACATGCTGTGGTGCAGAGGGACCTGGGGGTCCTCCCAAAAAGTTAGTTTGCAGGTGCAGCAGGTAATCAGGAAGGCGAATGGAATGTTGGCCTTCATTGCGAGAGGGATGGAGTACAAAAGCAGGGAGGTCCTGCTGCAACTGTACAGGGTATTGGTGAGGCCGCACCTGGAGTACTGCATGCAGTTTTGGTCACCTTACTTAAGGAAGGATATACTCGCTTTGGAGGGGGTACAGAGACGATTCACTAGGCTGATTCCAGAGATGAGGGGGTTACCTTATGATGATAGATTGAGTAGACTGGGTCTTTACTCGTTGGAGTTCAGAAGGATGAGGGGTGATCTTAAAGAAACATTTAAAATCATGAAAGGGATAGACAAGATAGAGGCAGAGAGGTTGTTTCCACTGGTCGGGGAGACTAGAACTAAGGGGCACAGCCTCAAAATACGGAGGAGTCAATTTAAAATCGAGTTGAGAAGGAATTTCTTCTCCCAGAGGGTTGTGAATCTGTGGAATTCTCTGCCTAAGGAAGCAGTTGAGGCTAGCTCATTGAATGTATTCAAGTCACAGATAGATAGATTTTTAACCAATAAGGGAATTAAGGGTTATGGGGAGCGGGCGGGTAAGTGGAGCTGAGTCCACAGCCAGATCAGCCATGATCTTATTGAATGGCGGAGCAGGCTCGAGGAGCTAGATGGCCTACTCCTGTTCCTAATTCTTATGTTGTGTTTTAGAACACAAGTGTGGTCTCATCCCAAAAAGGGTTTCCATGGGAAGCACACTCGCCTCGGAGTCAGAAGGTTGTGGATTCAAGTCCCACTCCAGGAACTGGAGCTCATGAATCCAGGCTGACACTCCAGTGCAGCGCTGAGGGAGTGCCGCACTGTCTGAGGTGACATTTTTCAGATGAGAGGTTAAATCGAGGCCCCGTTCTTTCCTCTCAGGTGGATGTAAAAGATCCCGTGGCACGATTTCCAAGAGTTATCCCCAGTGTCCCTAGGCCAATATCTATCTCTCAATCAACATTAAAAACAGATTATCTGGTCATCATCACATTGCTGTTTAGGAACATAGGAGGCCAGTGAGATCATGGCTGATCTGCGACCTAACTCCATACTTCTGCCTTTGCCCCATATCCCTCAATACCTTTGGTTAACAAAAATCGATCAATCTCACATTTAAAATTAACAATTGATCTAGCATCAATTGCCGTTTGCGGAAGAGAATTGCAAACTTCTACCACTCTGTGTTTAGTAATGTCACACCTGAAAGATCTGGCTAATTTTTAAAATGTGCCCCCTAGACCTCGAATCCCCAACCGGCGGAAAAAGTTTCTCTCTATCTACTCGATCCGTTCTGCTAAATATTTTGCGGGAGCTTGCTGTGCACAAATTGGCTGCTGCGTTTCCCACATAACAGCAGTGACTGCACGTCAAAAGTACTTCATTGGCTGTAAAGCGCTTTGGGATGTTCGGTGGTCACAAATCATAGAAATTTACAGCACGGAAGGAGGTCATTTCGGCCCATCGTGTCCGCGCCGGCCGACCAAGAGCTACCCAGCCTAATCCCACTTTCCAGCTCTGGGTCCGTAGCCCTGCAGGTTACGGCACTTCAGGTACTTTTTAAATGTGGTGAGGGTTTCTGCCTCGACCACCCTTTCAGGCCGTGAGTTCCAGACCCCCACCACCTGAAACTTCCCTCAAATCCCCTCTAAACCTCCCCCCAATTACTTTAAATCTATGCCCCCTGGTTGTTGACCCCTCTGCCAACCCACTCTATCCAGGCCCCTCATCATTTTATACACCTCAATCAGGTCGCCCCTCAGCCTCCTCTGTTCCAAAGTAAACAGACCCAGCCTATAGGGTGAAAGATGCTATAGAAATGCAAGTCTTTCTTTATATCCTTTATGCATCAGACAGACTTATCTGGCAGCCACAGGGGGCAAGGGCAGTGGGGGGAAGGGGGCGGGGGGAGGTGGGGAGAGAGCAGGGGGAGGGGGAAGGGCAGGGGGGGAGGGCAGTGGGGGGAAGGGTGGGGAGAGAGCGGGGGGAAGGGCAGGGGGGGGGGGAGGACAGTGGGGGGAAGGGTGGGGAGAGAGCGGGGGGAAGGGCAGGGTGGGGAGAGAGCGGGGGGAGGGGGGAAGGGCAGGGGGGGAGGGCAGTGGGGGGAAGGGTGGGGAGAGAGCGGGGGGAAGGGCAGGGGGGGGGAAGGGGAGAGGGGGAAGGTTTCCCAGGGCTGCCGCGGCGCTAACCTGCCGTCACTCTAAGTTCTGGGGGTGGGGGGTGAGGCCCGGTGCCCGGTGCCCGCTCCCTGCCCCTCAGGCCGCACCGACCCCGCTCCCCCCCCGGGGACACACTCACTTTTCGCCTCCTTGGAGCCGCTCATTGTCGGCAGCCGCCCGAACCCCGCGCTCTGCTCACCGCCCGCGCCCATTGGCTGCCCGGCACCCCGGCCTCGCCTCCTATTGGCTGCCCGGCACCCCGGCCTCGCCTCCCATTGGCTGCCCGGCTCACCGGCCTCGCCTCCCATTGGCTGCCCGGCTCACCGGCCTCGCCTCCCATTGGCTGCCCGGCTCACCGGCCTTGCCTCCCATTGGCTGCCCAGACGCCCGCCCTCGACACCCATTACCTTCGAGAACGCCCGCCCTCGCCTCCCATTGGTTGACCACTGCCCGCTCTCGCCTCCCATTGGCTTCCCGACCGCCTGCCCTCGCCTTCCATTAGCCGCCCAACCGTTCGCCCTCGCCTCTCACTGACCGCCTAGTCGTCCCGCCCTCGCCTCCCATTGGTCGCCGCCGCTCCCCACGGTCTGGCCACGCCCTGCGCTGTGCGAAGTCCCATTGGCTGCAAATGAATCCGGGTCTGCCCGCCCCCTCTCTCATTGGCTGGACGATCACAATCATGCGGTTCCAATTGGCTTATCCTGCCTCACGCGCGCCGTTCTCATTGGTGGGAAGGCGAGGCGCGGCGCCCATTGGCTGCCGGAGCGGCCGCCATCTTGGTGAAGGTGCGGCGAGGTGAGGGCGGCCCGGAGGCAGTCCCTCGGAATGGAGGAAGACTTGCTTCCTCACTAAGAGTAAGTTCTCAGGTGACTGAACAGTCCAATACGGGAATTACAGTCTCGGTCACAGGTGGGACAGACAGTGGTTGAGGGAAGGGGAGGGTGGGACAGGTTTGCCGCACGCTCCTTCCGCTGCCTGCGCTTGTTTTCTGCACGCTCTCGGCAATGAGACTCGAGGTGCTCAGCGCCCTCCCGGATGCTCTTCCTCCACTTAGGGCGGTCTTTGGCCGGGGACTCCCAGGTGTCGGTGGGGATGGTGCACTTTATCAGGGAAGCTTTGAGGGTGTCCTTGTAACGTTTCCTCTGCCCGCCTGGGGCTCGCTTGCCGTGAAGGATTTACAACATCGGAGCAGGAGTCGGCCATTCGGCCCCTCGAGCCTGCTCCGCCATTCAATAAGACCATGGCTGATCCGATCGCTCAAAGATCTGTCTATCTCCGCCTTAAATACATTCAATGACCCAGCCTCCACAGCTCTCTGGGGCAGAGAATTCCATAGATTTACATTCCTCTGAGAGAAGAAATTCCTCCTCATCTCAGTTCTAAGTGGACGGCCCCTTATTCTGAGACCATGCCCTCTAGTTCTAGTCTCCCCCATCAGTGGAAACATCCTCTCTGCATCCACCTTGTCAAGCCCCCTCAGTATCTTATATGTTTCGATAAGATCACCTCTCATTCTTCTGAACTCCAATGAGTAGAGGCCCAACCTACTCAACCTATCTTCATAAGTCAACCCCCTCATCCCCGGAATCAACCGAGTGAACCTTCTCTGAACTGCCTCCAATTCAAGTATATCCTCCCTTAAATACGGAGACCAAAACTGTACACAGTACTCCAGGTGTGGCCTCACCAATACCCTGTACAGTTGTAGCAGGACTTCTCTGTTTTTATACTCTATCCCCCTTGCAATAAAGGCCCACATTCCATTTACCTTCCTCATTTGATAACTTTTTTGTGTTTCATGCACAAGGATCCCCAGGTCCCTCTACACTGTAGCACTTTGCAATTTTTCTCCATTTAAATTCTAATGTGCTTTTCTATTATTTCCCACATTATACTCCATCTGCCAAATTTTTGCCCACACATGTAACCTGTCCATATCCCTTTGCAGATATTTTGTGTCCTCCTCACAATTTGCTTTCCCACCTATCTTTGTATCATCAGCAAACTTGGCTACATTACACTCGATCCCTTCATCCAAGTCATTAATATAGATTGTAAATAGTTCGTAGAGAGGCGGGAGTTCCGGGGATCAGAGAGGCCTGCAAAAGGCGAGTGAGACCAGGAGCAGCGCGAGTTCGGCGAGAGGCGGGAGTTCCGGGGATCGGAGAGGCCTACAAAAGGCCAGTGAGACCAGGAGCAGCGCGAGTTCGGCGAGAAATGGCTGAGACCTTAAACAATAATTTTGCTTCGGTCTTTACAGTGGAAGACACAAAAACCATGCCAAAAATTGCTGGTCACGGGAATGTGGGAAGGGAGGACCTTGAGATAATCACTATCACTAGGGGGGTAGTGCTGGACAGGCTAATGGCACTCAAGGTAGACAAGTCCCCTGGACCTGATGAAATGCATCCCAGGGTATTAAAAGAGATGGTGGAAGTTATAGCAGATGCATTCATTATAATCTACCAAAGTTCTCTGGACTCTGGGGAGGTACCAGCGGATTGGAAAGCAGCTAATGTAACGTCTCTGTTTAAAAAAGGGGGCAGACAAAAGGCAGGTAACTATAGGCCGGTTAGTTTAACATCTGTAGTGGGGAAAATGCTTGAAGCTATCATTGGAAGAAATAGCGGGACATCTAGATAGGAATAGTGCAATCAAGCAGACGCAGCATGGATTCATGAAGGGGAAATCATGTTTAACTAATTTACTGGAATTCTTTGAGGATATAACGAGCATGGTGGATAGAGGTGTACCGATGGATGTGGTGTATTTAGATTTCCAAAAGGCATTCGATAAGGTGCCACACAAAAGGTTACTGCAGAAGATAAAGGTACGCGGAGTCAGAGGAAATGTATTAGCGTGGATGGAGAATTGGCTGGCTAACAGAAAGCAGAGAGTCGGGATAAATGCGTCCTTTTCGGGTTGGAAATCGGTGGTTAGTGGTGTGCCACAGGGATCGGTGCTGGGACCACAACTGTTTACAATATACATAGATGACCTGGAAGAGGGGACAGAGTGTAGTGTAACAAAATTTGCAGATGACACAAAGATTAGTGGGAAAGCGGACACAAGAGGCTGCAAAGAGATTTGGATAGGTTAAGCGAATGGGCTAAGGTTTGGCAGATGGAATACAATGTTGGAAAATGTGAGATCATCCACCTTGGAAAAAAAAAGTGAAAGGGAATATTATTTGAATGGGGAGAAATTACAATATGCTGCAGTGCAGAGGGACCTTGTGGTCCTTGTGCATGAAACTCTTTTTGGATCCCAAAAAGTTAGTTTGCAGGTGCAGCAGGTAATCAGGAAGGCGAATAGAATGTTGGCCTTCATTGCGAGAGGGATGGAGTACAAAAGCAGGGAGATCCTGCTGCAACTGTACAGGATATTGGTGAGGCCGCACCTGGAGCACTGCGTGCAGTTTTGGTCACCTTACTTAAGGAAGGATATACTAGCTTTGGAGGGTGTACAGAGATGATTCACTAGGCTGATTCCGGAGATGAGGGGGTTACCTTATGATGATAGATTGAGTAGACTGGGTCTTTACTCGTTGGAGTTCAGAAGGATGAGGGGTGATCTGAAAGAAACATTTAAAATAATGAAAGGGATAGACAAGATAGAGGCAGAGAGGTTGTTTTCACTGGTCGGGGAGACTAGAACTAGGGGGCACAGCCTCAAAATACAGGGGAGCCAATTTAAAACTGAGTTGAGAAGGAATTTCTTCTCCCAGAGGGTTGTGAATCTGTGGAATTTTCTGCCCATGGAAGCAGTTGAGGCTAGCTCATTGAATGTATTCAAATCACAGATAGATAGATTTTTAACCAATAAGTGAATTAAGGGTTACGGGGAGCGGGCGGGTAAGTGGAGCTGAGTCCACGGCCAGATCAGCCATGATCTTGTTGAATGGCGGAGCAGGCTCGAGGGGCTAGATGGCCTCCTCCTGTTTCTAATTCTTATGTTCTTATGTTCAATCCTCAATCTATGCTAATCTATTATCCCGAACCCCGTGAGCTTTTATCTTATACAGTAGCCTCTTATGTGGCACCTTATCGAAAACCTTCTGGAAATCCAAATATACCACATCTACTGGTTCCCAATTATCCACCCCGCTCGTTACCTCCCCAAAGAACTTCAGCAAATTTGTCAAACATGATTTCCCTTTCATAAAACCATGCAGACCCTGCTTGATTGAATCATGCTTTTCCAAATGTCCCACTACTACTTCCTTAATAATGGACTCCAGCATTTTTGCAATGACAGATGTTAGGCCAACTGGTCTATAGTTTCCTGCTTTTTGTCTGACTCCTTTTTTTAAATAGGGGAATTACATTTGCGGTTGTCCAATCTGCTGGGACCGCCCCAGATTCCAGGAAATTTTGGTAGATTACAATCAATCCATCCACTATCTCTGCAGCCACTTCTTTTAAGACCCTAGAATCTAAGCCATCAGGTCCAGGGGAGTTCTGAATAGAACGCTTACTTTGGGAGTCTTGTGTCGGGCATGCGCGGACAATGTGACCCGCCCAACGGAGCTGGGTCCGATGCTGGGGTTGTTGGCCTGATGGCGAACACTGATGTTGGTGCATCTGTCCTTCCAGTGGATTTGCAGGATCTTGCGGAGACATCGTTGGTGGTATTTCTCCAGCACATTGAGGTGTCTGCTGTATATGGTCCACGTCTCTAAGCCATACAGGAGGGCTGGTATCACCACTGCCCTGTAGACCATAAACTTGGTGCCAGATTTGAGGGCCCGATCTTCCAACACTCTCTTCCTCAGGTGATCGAAGGCTGCGCTGGCGCACCGGAGGGTGTTGGACCTCATCGTCGATGTCTGCCCTTGCTGATAATAGGCTCCCGAGGTATGGAAAATGGTCCACCTTGTCCTAGGCCTTGTCGTGGACTTTGATGACCGGGGGGTAGTGCTGTGTGACGGGGTCAGGTTGGTAGAGGACCTTTGTCTTACAGATGTTTAGTGTAAAGCCTATGCTTTCATATGCCTCGGTAAAGATGTTGACGATGGCTTGGAGTTCAGCCTTTGAATGTGCGCAGACACAAGCATCGTCCGCGTACTGTAGCTCAATGACAGAGATTGGGACGGTCTCGGAGGTGATGAAGGTTGGGCAGGTTCCCACTGGCTCTATAGTTTCGTTCCACTCCAGCGGTTGAGTGTGAGATGGAGCATTGCAGCGTGGAAGATTGAGAAGAGGGTTGGCGCGATGACGCAGCCCTGTTTGACCCTGTTTGACATAGATTGGGTCTGTGTTGGATCCGTTGGTCAGGATCACGGTTTGCATGTCATCGTGAAGCAGGTGGAAATGGAGGAGGACGCTCGATAGTCCCCCGCGGTTGACAGTGTCAAAGGCCTTTGTAAGGTCAAAGGCGGCTATGCACAAGGCTTGATGCGGTTCCCTGCATTTCTCTCGTAGTTGTTGCTCGGTGAAGATACTGGCCCGGAAATTGCCGTCGGAGGCTTCCCGCAGGCATTTGCCTCCGACCGGAAACATTTCTACCAGTTTACCTGGTGGTCCGGAAGGAGCGTGGGATTCCAGAGGGGAGGCCTTCTCTTCCCACGCTGCGGAGCGCGCTCCCGTCCTCCAGGTTCCCGCGCAGACTGTGCAGTCACATGTGAGTGATCAGCCAATCAGGTGCAGTATTCCACAGCTTTCTCATTAATAGCAATGAGAACTCCGTACCCACAAGTCATTGCTATTAATGAGAAAAAATAACCCAAAACACTAAACACATGCAATAAAAAATAAAAAAAACACATCTCACATAGTAATAATTAATTGAAATTAAAGTTAATAACTATCTGAGAGAAAAAAAAATTCCGAGTTTATAAAAAGATTTTTTAATTATGGTTAAAAATAAATGGAACGTGGTGGGCAGGGTTTCTAAAAATAGTGTTTTTAAAATGTAATTTAATTATATTTTTGTATGTTTTTAAACTCTGACGCCTGTAACAGTAGGCTATTCGCCTGCTTTTAATCAGGTGCAAACGTTTTGAGGACATTTGCCGGGTAAGATATGGGTAAATACCG
Organism: Pristiophorus japonicus; assembly: GCF_044704955.1. Classification (NCBI taxonomy): domain Eukaryota; kingdom Metazoa; phylum Chordata; class Chondrichthyes; family Pristiophoridae; genus Pristiophorus; species Pristiophorus japonicus. Next base: position 102,723 of record NW_027254717.1, on the reverse strand, counting down.
CAACCTTGCCCTTGCAAATGTCCTCGCTCCCGAGATGCGTTGGATCTGTCAAGCTCCAACGTGACAGATCGGAAAAGCCGGTTTTCAGCGCGTGCGCATTGTGTGCTGAACACGGGCTTTTGCGATGCCTCCGTACGGACCCGGTGCGGGGGGGGGGCCGGGATTTCCAGCTCCATGTCCGTTGGTACTCCTCAGTGGACGGAATCTGCATTGCAACTCCGGGAGGAGCTCTTCAGCCGCGGGGAGAAGATGGTTGAGGAGGATTCTAGCGACGACTTTCCCAGTGGCTGATAACAGGGAGATTCCTCCGTAGTTACCGCAGTCAGACTTGTCCCTTCTTTTGAAGATGGTCAGTATTACGGCATCTCTCAGATTTACCGGCATGCTCTCCTCCTGCCAATAGTGCTTCTCCGCCATCCTTTAGTGCCCCTCTCCCAGAGTACTAGGAATGGCATCATAATAGAGGAGCGGAGATTGGGAGCGGCGAGGCCCAGAGGAGCGGAGAGGTTGAGGCCCAGGAGGGGCACAGAGTGGACCAGCAGCGGGATCGAGGCCTCGGGAAGGAGCAGCATGGACCAACAGCGAGGTGGTACAACTGACACTGCGCTCTATGAAACCCAGGGAGAGAGGACAGTAGGGGTATATGTGTGTGTGTGCGCTAGGCCGATGTAGCAGTGCCTCATCTCCAGTCGTCTTGGATCCCCTTACCACTGGACCAAGGCCTTGCTCTGTCAAGCCCGTTAGCTGATGTGCAGCGGCCACCCCACGTGAATTCACGCACAGGCATCTTCCACCCATTAAAATCTCATCAGTCACCTGAGAACTCATTTTTAGTGTGGAAGCAAGTCATCCTCGACTCCGAGGGACTGCCGAAGGAGGAGTTATGTTACTGGACTAATGATCCGGAGACGTGAGTTCAAATCCTACCACAGCACTTTTGAATTTAAATTCAGTTAATTAAATGAATCTGGACAATAAAACAATGTCAGTAATGGTGACCATGAATGAATCTAACGTGGACTGCGGTCAAGCAGGGCTGCGTCATCGCGCCAACTCTCTTAGAAACATAGAAAATAGTTGCAGGAGTAGGCCATTCGGCCCTTCGAGCCTGCACCGCCATTCAATAAGATCACGGCTGATCATTCACCTCAGTACTCCTTTCCTGCTTTCTCTCCATACCCCTTGATCCCTTTAGCCGTAAGGGCCACATCTAACTCCCTCTTGAACATGTCGAATGAACTGGCATCAACAATTCTCTGCGGTAGAGAATTCCACAGGTTAACAACTCTCTGAGTGAAGAAGTTTCTCCTCATCTCGGTCCTAAATGACTTACCACTTATCCTTAGACTGTGACCCCTGGTTCTGGACTTCCCCAACATTGGGACATTCTTCCTGCATCTAACCTGGCCAGACCCGTCAGAATTTTATATGTTTCTATGAGATCCCCTCTCATCCTTCTAAACTCCAGTGAATACAGGCCCAGTCGATCCAGTCTCTCCTCATATGTCAGTCCTGCCATCCCGAGAATCAGTCTGGTGAACCTTCGCTGCACTCCCTCAATAACAAGAATGTCCTTCCTCAGATTAGGAGACCAAAACTGAACACAATATTCCAGGTGAGGCCTCACCAAGGCCCTGTACACCTGCAGTAAGACCTCCCTGCTCCTATACTCAAATCCCCTAGCTATGAAGGCCAACATGCCATTTGCCACCTTCACCGCCTGCTGTACCTGCATGCCAACTTTCAATGACTGATGTACCATGACACCCAGGTCTCATTGCACCTTCCCCTTTTCCTAGTCTGCCGCCATTCAGATATTCTGCCTTCCTGTTTTTGCCACCAAAGTGGATAACCTCACATTTATCCACATTATACTGCATCTGCCATGCATTTGCTCACTCACCTAACCTGTCCAAGTCACCCTGCAGCCTCTTCGCATCCCCCTCACAGCTCACACCGCCACCCAGCTTAGTGTCATCTGCAAACTTGGAGATATTACATTCAATTCCTTCATCTAAATCATTGATGTATATTGTAAATAGCTGGGGTCCCAGCACTGAGCCCTGCGATACCCCACTAGTCACTGCCTGCCATTCTGAAAAGGACCCGTTTATCCCGACTCTCTGCTTCCTGTCTGCCAACCAGTTCTCTATCCATCATCATAGGCATTCCCTCGGAATCGAGGAAGACTTGCTTCCACTCCCAAAGTGAGTTCTTTGATGGCTGGACGTCCGATACGAGAGCCACAGACCCTGTTACAGGTGGGACAGACATTCGTCGAGGGAAGGGGTCGGTGAGGCTGGTTTGCCGCGCGCTCCTTCCGCTGCCTGCGCTTGGCCTCTTCACGCTCTTTGCGTTGAGACTCGAAGAGCTCAGCGCCCTCCCGGATATACTTTCTCCGCCTCGGGCAGTCTTTGGCCAGGGTCTCCCAGGTGTCAGTGCTGATGTCGCACTTTACCAGCGTGGCTTTGAGGGTGTCCTTATAACGTTTCCGCTGTCCTCCGTTGGCTCGTTTACCATGAAGGAGCTCCGCATAAAGCATTTGCTTCGGGAGTCTCGTATCTGGCATTATGTGGCCTGCCCAGCAAAGCTGATCGAGTGTGGTCAGTGCTTCAATACTGGGGATGCTAGCCTGGTCCACGTCCATACATTACCTCCAATACCATGTGCTTTAATTTTGAACACTAATCTCTTGTGTGGGACTTTGTCAAAAGCCTTTTGAAAGCCCAAATACACCACATCCACTGGTTCTCCCTTGTCCACTCTGCTAGTTACATCCTCAAAAAATTCTAGATTTGTCAAGCATGATTTCCCTTTTATAAATCCACGCTGACTCGGTCCGATCCTGTCACTGCTTTCCAAATGCGCTATTATTTCATCTTTAACGATTGATTCCAACATTTTCCCCACTACTGATGTCAGGCTAACCGGTCTATAATTACCCGTTTTCTCTCTCCCTCCTTTTTTAAAAGTGATGTTACATTAGCTACCCTCCAGTCCATAGGAACTGATCCCGAGTCGATAGACTGTTGGAAAATGATCACCAATGCATCCACTATTTCTAGGGCCACTTCCTTAAGTACTCTTCTCAATCTTCCTCGCTGCCATGCTCCACCTCACACTCAACAAGCTCCCCGCTGGAGTGGAACTAAATTACGGAACCAGTGGGAACCTGTTCAACCTTCATCGTCTCCAGGCCAGATCCAAGACTGTCCCATCCTGTGTCGTCGAACTCCAAGTCATTGTCAATATCTTGACTGAGGCATACGAAAGCATGGGCCTTACACTAAACATCTGTAAAACAAAGGTCCTCCACCAACCTGACCCCGCCACACAGCACTGTCCCTCAGTCATCATGATCCATAGCGCGGCCCTGGACAACGTGGACCACTTTCCATACCTCGGGAGCCTATTATCAGCAAGGGCAGACACTGACGACGAGATTCAACACCGCCTCCAGTGCGCCAGTGCAGCCTTTGGTCACCTGAGGAAAAGAGTGTTCGAAGACCAGGCCCTCAAATCTGCCACCAAGCTCTCCAGGGCTGTAGTGATACCCGCCCTCTTGTATGGCTCAGAGACGTGGACCATTTTCAGTAGACACCTCAAATCGCTGGAGAAATAACAACAATGTCTCCGCAAGATCCTGCAAATCCACTGGGAACACAGACGAACCAACGTTAGCGTCCTCGATCAGGCCAACGTCCCCAACATCGAAGCACTGACCACACTCGACCAGCTCTGTTGGGCAGGGCACATTGTTTGCATGCCTGACACAAGACTCCCAAAGCAAGCACTCGACTCGGAACTCCGACACGGCAAGCGAGCCCAAGGTGGGCAGAGGAAACGTTTCAAGGATACCCTCAAACCCTCCTTGATAAAATGCAACATCCCCACTGACACCTGGGAGTCCCTGGCCAAAGACCGCCCTAAGTGGAGGAAGCGCATCCGGGAGGGCGCTGAGCACCTCGAGTCTCGTCGCCGAGAGCATGCAGAAATCAAGCGCAGGCAGCGGAAGGAGCGTGCGGCAAGCCAATCCCACCCTCCCCTTCCCTCAACCACTATCTGTCCCACCTGTGACAGGGACCGTGGTTCTCTTATTGGACGGTTCAGTCACCTAAGAACTCACTTTTAGAGTGGAAACAAGTCTTCCTCGATTTCGAGGAACTGCCTGTGATGATGATGAAACTATCGGATTGTCATCAAAACCCATCTGGTTCAGTAATGTCCTTTAGGGAAGGAAATCTGCTGCCCTTACCCGGTCTGGCCTATATGTGACTCCAGACCCACAGCAATGTGGTTGAATCTTAACTGCCTTCTGAAACGGCCCAGCGAGACATTCAATTGAAACAAACCGCTACAAAAAACAATAATAATAAAACCGGACGGACCACCCGGCATGGGCTTCGGACACAACAACGGCGGACCCAGCCCTGTGGACCCTGCAAAGTCCTCCTCACTAACCTCTGGGGACTTGTGCTAAAATTGGGAGAGCTGTCCCACAGACTAGTCAAGCAACGGCGTGTTAGGGTTAGGTGCTGGCATCCCTGAGGCGCTGTGGGCCATCGGCAGCAGAATTGTATTCCACCACAATCTGTAACCTCATGGCCCGGCATATCCCTCACTCTACCATTACCATCAAGCCAGGGGAACAACCCTGGTTCAATGAGCATGCCAGGAGCAGCACCAGGCGTACCTAAAAACGAGGTGCCAACCTGGGGAAGCTGCAACACAGGACTACATACATGCTAAACGGCATGCTGTAGCCAGAGCTAAGCGAACCCGCAATAAACCGATCAGATCAAAGCTCTGCAGTCCTGCCACATCCAGTCGTGAATGGTGGTGGACAATTAAATAACGGGAGGAGGAGGCTCCCTGAACATCTCCATCCTCAATGATGACGGAGTGTGTGGGTGTGTCTGTATATGTGGATGTCTCTGTACACATGTGCTATGTACAGTATGGGCACTTAAAGCTTTAGACAACAGATTTAGCTGGTGATTTCAACTCTTTATTTAAAAACATGCATGTACGTGACATTTATAAATCCAAGTTAAAAACATGTATTAAAGCTAATAAGAAATGTCTGGATAAACATGACCAGATTCTCCAAGAATCCTTTTATACTTGTAAAATGTAATTGCATTGAGAACAAGAATCTAGGGGTAAAATGGATATTATTTTCAGATATAAAATATAGATATAGATATATATATATATATATAAACTTTGCTCAATGGTCCCTCCCAAGAGATGGTTAAATAGGAGAGGAAGGCTAATGTGAGGGGAACCAGAGTCTGTGTAAACAGTAAAGTGCTCCAAGGTTCAGTGGCTAAGGGCAGGATGTGCTCCTGGGCCCAATGTACCGGCAAGGTGCAGGTCTGACACTGTTTTAGTGCAGGAAACGCTGCAGCCAATTTGCAAGATCTCACAGGCAGCAATGAGATAATGATTGTTTTTGTTGGTTAAGAGATAAATATTGGTCAGAGAGCAGAAAGAATCACCCTGCTCGTCTTCCAATACTGGCAGTGGAAGCTTTTATGTCCACCTGAGAAAGCAGACGGGGCCTCGGTTTAACGTCTCAGCCGAATGATGGCCCCTCCGACAGTGCAGCGCTCCCTCAGTACTGCCCCTCCGACAGTGCGGCGCTCCCTCAGTACTGCCCCTCCGACAGTGCAGCACTCCTTCAGTACTGCCCCTCCGACAGTGCAGCGCTCCCTCAGTACTGACCCTCCGACAGTGCGGCACTCCCTCAGTACTGCCCCTCCGACAGTGCAGCGCTCCCTCAGTACTGACCCTCCGACAGTGTGGCACTCCCTCAGTACTGCCCCTCCGACAGTGCAGCACTCCCTCAGTACTGCCCCTCCGACAGTGCTGCACTCCCTCAGTACTGCCCCTCTGACAGTGCAGCGCTCCCTCAGTATTGCCCCTCCGATAGTGCTGCACTCCCTCAGTACTGCCCCTCCGACAGTGCTGCACTCCCTCAGTACTGCCCCTCCGACAGTGCAGCACTCCCTCAGTACTGCCCCTCCGACAGTGCGGCGCTCCCTCAGTACTGCCCCTCCGACAGTGCAGCACTCCCTCAGTACTGACCCTCCGACAGTGCAGCACTCTCAGTACTGCCTCTCCGACAGTGCAGCACTCCCTCAGTACTGCCCCTCCGACACTGCGGCGCTCCCTCAGTACTGCCCCTCCGACAGTGCAGCACTCCTTCAGTACTGCCCCTCCGACAGTGCAGCGCTCCCTCAGTACTGCCCCTCCGACAGTGCAGCACTCCTTCAGTACTGCCCCTCCGACAGTGCAGCGCTCCCTCAGTACTGACCCTCCGACAGTGCGGCACTCCCTCAGTACTGCCCCTCCGACAGTGCTGCACTCCCTCAGTACTGCCCCTCCGACAGTGCAGCGCTCCCTCAGTACTGCCCCTCCGATAGTGCAGCACTCCCTCAGTACTGCCCCTCCGACAGTGCAGCACTCCCTCAGTACTGCCCCTCCGACAGTGCAGCACTCCCTCAGTACTGCCCCTCCGACAGAGGGTTGTGGGGTTGGAGGAGATTACAGAGATAGGGAGGGGTGAGGCCATGGAAGGATTTGTAAACAAAGGTGAGAATTTTGAAATCGAGGCATTGCTTAACCAGGAGCCAATGTAGGTCAGCGAGCACAGGGGGTGATGGGTGAGTGGGACTTGGTGCGATTTAGGACACGGGCTGCTGAGTTTTGGATCACCTCTAGTTTACATAGGGTAGTACGTGGGAGGCCAGCCAGCAGTGCGTTGGAACAGTCAAGTCTAGGGGTAACAAAGGCACGGACGAAGGTTTCAGCAGCGGATGAGCTGAGGCGGGGGGGGTGGAGACGGGTGATGTTACGGAGGTGGAAATAGGCGGTCTTAGTTATGCTGTGCATATGTGGCCAGAAGCTCATTTCAGGGTCAAATATGACACCTAGGTTGCGAACAGTCTGGTTCAGCCTCAGACAGATGCCAGGGGTTTAGGGGCACTGCAGCTGAAGGCACAGCTACCAATCCCCGATTAAAATCAGGGACGCGCGAAAGGGCAGAATTCTCTCTGGTAGTCGCAGAAAGTACAGCCAGCGGGAGCAGGCGCGAGGGGTCAAAAGGCTGCTCCCATTTCTTATGCAACACAATGGCCCTGGAACTCCAGTCTCGCCGGGTCAGTACGCAATACGTACGGACCTGGGCAGGCCTCGCAAAAGCCGGTTTTTGGAGCGCAATGCGCAGGCGCCGAAAACCGGCTTTTCCGATCTGTCAAGATCAAGGTACATTCGTAGAGAAATTTCAGGTCGAAGGCATTATATGGAGCCAAGCTGGGTGGCTGGAGTTAAGACGCGGATCAGCCGTGATTTGACTGAATGGCGGAACAAGCCTGAGGGGCTGAACGGCCTCCTCCTGTTCCTGTGGTACCTCTAAATTGCAGGAGTCTGTCTCTAAGGGATTGGGAGGTAAGATGTGATTAACTGTATCCCTGTCAATCCCGTTTCCCGGCAGTGCTGGTGGAGTTACATTCTGGTGATATTTTCGGAATCAGTGAACTTCCCGACATAGTTGTCGACACTTGTGATTCACAGACGGAGCTCCCCCAGGTTCCACCTCGCAGTCTCGGATTCAATATCGTCATGATGCAGTGAGCAACCTGCAAAATATATAAAGTCACTCAATCTCGCTACACCTCGCTCTCTCCTGCTCTCCCTCAAACTCTCCCCCCCCCCCCCTCCGCTCTTCCTCCCCCCTCCCCCGCACTCACCCCCCGCTCTCTTCCCTCCCCCGCTTTCTTCCCTCCCGCTCCCTTCCCCCCGCTCTCGTCCCCCCTGCTCTCTTCCATCCCCACCACCCCCGCGCTCTCCCTCCCCCCCCGCTCTCTCCCCCCCCCCGCTCTACCCCCCCCCGCTCTCTCTCTCCCCTCCTCCCCCCGCGCTCTCTTCCCTGCTCTCCCCCCCTCCCCCGCGCTCTCGTTCCCCCTGCTCTCTCCCCCCGCGCTCTACCCCCCCCCCGCTCTCTCCCTCCCCCCGCTCTCTCTCTCCCCTCCTCCCCCCGCGCTCTCTTCCCTGCTCTCCCCCGCGCTCTCGTTCCCCCTGCTCTCTCCCCCCGCGCTCTACCCCCCCCCCGCTCTCTCCCTCCCCCCGCTCTCTCTCTCCCCTCCTCCCCCCGCGCTCTCTTCCCTGCTCTCCCCCCCCCTCCCCCGCGCTCTCTCCCCCCGCGCTCTACCCCCCCCCCCGCCCCCTCTCCTCTCCAGCCCACCTTTTCCCTTCTCTCCTGTCTCTGTCTCTCCCCTTTGTCTCTCTTCCCCATCTCTCTCCTTTCTCCCCCCCACCCCCCCACATTCTCCTGCTCTCTACCCCATCCTCTCCCTCTTTCTCTCTCTTCACTAGGGTGGTCCTAAAAGTGGCTACAGAGCTGGTGGATGCATTGGTTGTAATGCACCAAAATTCCCTGGATTCTGGAAAGGTCCCAGCGGATTGGAAAACCGCAAATGTAACACTCCTATTCAAAAAAGGAGGCAGACAAAAAGCAGGAAACTTTAGTAGCCTAACATTTGGAAAAGCATAATACAGTCAAGCAGAGTCAACATGGTTTCATGAAAGGGAAATCAGGTTTGACAAATTTGCTGGAGTTCTTTGAGGATGTAACAAACAGGGTGGATAAAGGGGAACCAGTGGATGTGGTGTATTTGGATTTCCAGAAGGCATTCGATAAGTTGCCACATAAAAGGTTACTGCACAAGATAAAAGTTCACGGGGTTGGGGGTAAAATATTAGCATGGATAGAGGATTGGCTAACTAACAGAAAACAGAGAGTCAGGATAAATTTTCCGGTTGGCAAACAGTAATTAATAGGGTGCCACAGGGATCGGTGCTGGGTCCTCAACTATTTACAATCTATATTAATTAACTTGGATGAAGAGACAGAGTGTAATGTCGCCAAGTTTGCTGATGATACAAAGATGGGTGGGAAAGAAAATTGTGAGGAGGACACAAAAAATCTGCAAAGGGATATAGACAGGCTAAGTGAGTGGGCAAGAATCTGGCAGATGGAGTATAATGTGGGAAACTGTGAGGTTATCCACTTTGGCAGAAAAAATAGAAAACCAAATTATAATTTAAATAGAGAAAAATTGCAAAGTGCTGGAGTACAGAGGGACCTGGGGGTCCTTGTATATGAAACACAAAAAGTTAGCATGCAGGTACAGCAAGTAATCTGGAAGGCAAGTGGAATGTTGGCCTTTATTGCAAGGGAGATAGAGTATAAAAGCAGAGAAGTCCTGCTACAACTGTACAGGGTATTGGTGAGGCCACACCTGGAGTACTGCGTACAGTTTTGGTCTCCGTATTTAAGGAGGGATATACTTGCATTGGAGGCTGTTCAGAGAAGGTTCACTAGGTTGATTCCAGAGATGAGAGGGTTGACTTATGAAGATAGGTTGAGTAGGTTGGGCCTATACACATTGGAGTTCAGAAGAATGAGAGGTGATCTTATCGAAACATAAGATAATGAGGGGGTTCGACAAGGTGGATGCAGAGAGGATATTTCCACTCATAGGGGAAACTAAAACTCGGGGACATAGTCTCAGAATAAGGGGCCGCCCATTTAAAACTGAGATGAGGAGGAATTTCTTCTCTCAGAGGGTTGTAAATATTTGGAATTCTCTGCCCCAGAGAGTTGTGGAGGCTGGGTCACTGAATATATTTGAGACGGAGATAGACAGATTTTTGAGCGATGAGGCAGTAAAGGATTATGGGGAGTGGGCAGGGAAGTGGAGCTGAGTCCATGATCAGATCAGCTATGATCTTATTGAATGGCGGAGCAGGCTCGAGGGCCCAAATGGCCTCCTCCTGCTCCTATTTATTGTGTTCTTATGTTCTTGTAAAGTATTCTCCTGTGAGTCTGCTAACAGGTTTGTGGAGCTGTTGCATCCCGTCCGAACTGACCCCCGTCTGGACGGAATTCCTCATCGGCGCCAAACCTCGAAACCTCCCTCGGGAGCCGGCGCCTCACAACTTGAGCCTCCTCGGGGAAATCCCCTCCGTGCCTTTCAGTTCCGCGCGGGGTTTCCTGTACGGGCTGCTCCTGCACACTCTCCACGTTGCCATCCTCGTCTGCTGTCCGGACACGCCATGGCGTACCATCTTGCCGTCCGGAGGAGGCGGGGGTCCCCGATGGAGGGCACTCTATGCGGGAGTCCTCCCACTATGTATTGGGGAATTGACCTGGAGGGTGGTGTACGGAGCAGTCCAGAGCAATTGCTTTTTAAGTCGGTTCACAGACTCCCAGGCCGCCTGTAATTTCTGCGGTCTAGAGGAGTCCGTGTTCCATGTCTATGTTGAGTGTGCGAGGTTGCAGCCCCTCTTCCAATATTTGAAGGGGCTGCTCCTCAAATTCTGGCTGCACTTCAGTCCCACGCCCCTGATCTTTAGGCACCCTGTGTGGAGGCGAGCGGGCAGGTCAGAATGCCTCCTCGTAGGACTGCTCCTGGGCACGGCCAAGGTGGCCATTAACCGGTCCAGGCAGTCGAGGGGGTCGTTCAGCCCGACTGCCTGCCTCTCTTCCGCGGTTACATCCGAGCCAGGGTGACCCTGGAGATGGAGCACGCGGTGTCCACCGGTACGCTCGCGGCCTTCCGCGAGAGGTGGGCGCCGGAGGGACTGGAGTGCAGCATCACCCCCGGCAACCACATTCTAATCTGATTCTTCAATGCTAAAAGTTTCATTTGATTGATCTGTCGGTTTTAGTGCCCCCTTTAATAAGGGGGCACTTGATTTACAGTAATTGTTGTGGAGCTGTTGCGTTGTGAGTGGCTAAGCCAGTCACGTGATGTTCACAGGACTCATGGAGCTGAATTTTCGTTATTCTGCTGCCTCTGTTCACGCCCCGGAGGGGTGTTAATGGCGGAGGAAAGGCCTTCTGGGCGTGAGGTCAGCTCCCAGCGCCCCGCCGGCAAATTAGTTGCCTGTTGCGTGGAGCAGCACCGCCCGAAAGTGTCGAGCCGGTGTGCAACGTATAGGCTCAACTTACTCAACCTATCTTCGTAACTCAACCCCCTCAGCTCCGGTATCAACCGAGTGAACCTTCTCCCAACTGCCTCCAATGCAAGTATTTGCCTCATTCTCTGCCATGGCTGGGGATTGGTTTGGCCGTTTTACAGACCGGAGTTCCTGCCCGGTTTGAGCTGTGTATGATAAGGCTTGCCTGGGGAGCTTGGCCTGTCACACACTAGGCAGGGGAGCGTTGCCGTGTGTGTCTGCTACAGCTCTTTGAGAGCGACACACACAGCAACTCTTAAAGGGCTGCCGCAGAGATACCAGGGCAGCGCCGCTCTCTTCCGACACGGAATATGTTTTAGAACTAAAATGGACGAAAGTGTTCCAAAAAAAAATAGCCACAAATTTTCAATGCTCCTTGAACCATCCAATCGGGTACCGAAGAGCCTGCTTGCTTTGCGATTGGCCGAGGAAGGCGGGGTGCCGCGAGGGTGGACCAATGGCGGCAGGGGCGGGCGGTTTGAGACGGGAGGTCACGTGATCAACCCTCCAGTGTTGGCAAGCCGAGGCTTGTCACTTTTCCGAGAGCCCTCCATAGTCTGACACTAATACATGGGCATTCCCAAACTGACCTGATAATTCAAGAACCTCCATCCAGGAATCCCGCTCACCACAAGCTGCCAGGAGCATCTCCAGCCCGCCGGAGCTGATTGCAGAATTCTGCGACAGGTCGAGAAATGCCAGCGATGGGAAGGATGGCAAACACCTACAGGGAGAGGGCAACGTACACCATGAGACCCGTACCTCAGCTCCTGCCCCCCCTACAACCAGCAGCCTACGTCGCAAGGAATATTTACCTATCCCTCCACCCAACCGAGAGATCCCAGCTCCTGCTGGGGTGGGGTCCCATGGGGGCTGGTTCTTCAGGAGTGCGCCTGGATAGGCCGAGACAGATCCAGCTTCACCCGATAGCAACAACATCAACGTGCATTTATACAGTGCCTTTAACGCAGTAAAGCATCCCAGGGCGCTTCACAGGAGCGTTATCAAGCAAAATCTGACACAGCCGCATAAAGAGATATTACAATAGATGACCAGAGGTGGTTTCTGGGACACCAATTGGCCAATTGGCTTCCACATTTCCGACATTACAACAGTGATTATATTTCAACAATATTCATTGGCTGCAAAAAAAATCCAATCATTGAACAGCTATCGCTGCGAGATAGAGGGGACTGAGAGACATCAGTCAGTGTACAGAAATCTCTCTGAGGGGGACTGGGAGACACCAGTCAGTGTGCAGAAATCTCCCCGAGGGAGAGGGGTCTGAGGGACACGAGTCAGTGTACAGATATCTCCCTGAGGGAGAGGGACTGAGAGACACCAGTCAGTGTACAGATATCTCCCTGAGGGAGAGGGACTGAGAGACATCAGCCAGTTTACAGATATCTCCCGGAGAGAGAGGAACTGAGGAACACCAGTCAGTGTACAGATATCTCCCTGAGAGGGAGGGACTGAGAGACACCAGTCAGTGTACAGATATCTCCCTGAGGGAGAGGGACTGAGAGACACCAGTCAGTGTACAGATATCTCCCTGAGGGAGAGGGGACTGAGAGACACCAGTCAGTGTACAGATATCTCCCTGAGGTAGAGGGACTGAGAGATACCAGTCAGTGTACAGATATCTCCCTGAGGGAGAGGGACTGAGAGATACCAGTAAGTGTACAAATATCTCCCTGAGGGAGAGGGATGGAGAGACACCAGTCAGTGTACAGATATCTCCCTGAGGGAGAGGGACTGAGAGACACCAGTCAGTGTACAGATATCTCCCTGAGGGAGAGGGACTGAGAGATACCAGTCAGTGTACAGATATCTCCCTGAGGGAGAGGGACTGAGAGACACCAGTCAGTGTACAAATATCTCCCTGAGGGAGAGGGACTGAGAGACACCAGTCAGTGTACAGATATCTGCCCCAGTTGTGTGGGAGTTCAGGTCTGTACAGTCCGGTTGAAGCCAAGTGAGAGACTATTTTACAAAAGGGCAATTATGCCCAAACATTGACGGTCAGGAGTTACCTGGCAAAATCACTGATGGAGTCATCTGTCAAAGAGTTTTCGGAAAGATTGAGATGAGTCAAAGTGCAGCCGTCCTGGATTAGAGGGAGAAATACTCAGGTCAATAAAACATGGCAATCTACTGCTACCGAGGAGTTCAACCTCTGATAATAATATCTTGTTGAACAATGTCCCCCCTCACCCCGGCTCCGTGCATTGATTCAGACCACAAGCCCACCTTGTGGGGGAGGCCGGGGAGATGAATGTTGAGGTTCATACTGATATATAACCAGTTGCTATGGTGATCACCCAGTGAAAGGCAATGATAGCACCAGTCCGTGCTCTGGGATGTGGGAATGGTGATTATGGGATGGGGTTGTGGAATGTGGAGATGGTAACTATGGAGATGGTAACTATGCGACGTGGAGATGGGGATTATGGGATGTGGGGATGGTAACTATGCGATGTGGAGATGGAGATTATGGGATGTGGGGATTATGGGATGTGGGGATGGTAACTATGGGATGTGGGGATGGTAACTATGGGATGTGGACATTATGGGATGTGAGGATGGTAACTGTGGGATGTGGACATTATGGGATGTGAGGATGGTAACTATGGGATGTGGGGATGGTAACTATGGGATGTGGGGATTATAGGATGTGAGGATGGTAACTATGGGATGTGGGCATTATGGGATGGGGATGGTAACTATGGGATGTGGGGATTATAGGATGTGAGGATGGTAACTATGGGATGTGGGGATAGTAACTATGTGATGTGGGGATTATGGGATGTGAGGATGGTAGCTATGGGATGTGGGGATTATGGGATGTGGGGATTATAGGATGTGAGGATGGTAACTATGGGATGTGGGGATTTTGGGATGGGGATGGTAACTATGAGATGTGGGGATTTTGGGATGGGGATGGTAACTATGGGATGTGGGGATTTTGGGATGGGGATGGTAACTATGCAGCTGCCTCTTGGGATCTCTGTGATTTAGGATCACCTCCGGGCGAGGGCAGACACAGCAACAAGCTGAAAGTCCAGCCGCTTGTATTTATACAGCGCCTTTAACGTAGTAAAACCCTAGGCACTTCACAGGAGCGTTATTTTAAAAATATGACACCGAGCCACATAAGGAGATATTAGGGCAGATGAGCAAAAGTTTGGTCAAAGAGGTCGGTTTTGAGGAGCGTATTAAAGGAGGAAAGTGAGGTGGAGAGCTTTAGGGAGGGAGTTCCAGAGTTTAGGGCCCAGGCAGCTGAAGGCACGGGCCCCCAATCGTAGAGTGATTAAAATTGCAGAAATCTTGGGGGGTTGTGGGGCTGAAGGAGATTACGGAGATAGGGAGGGGCGAGGCCATGGAGCGATGAGAATTTTGAAATCGAGACGTTGCTTAACCGGGAGCCAATGTAGGTCAGCGAGCACAGGGGGTGATGGGTGATCGGGACTTGGTGCGGGTTAGGACATGGGGCAGCGAGCACAGAGGGTGATGGGTGAGCAGGACTCGGTGCGAGTTAGGACATGGGTCAGTGAGCACAGGGGGTGATGGGTGATCGGGACTTGGTGCGAGTTAGGACACGGGGGCAGTGAGCACAGGGGGTGATGGGTGAACGCAACTCGGTGCGAGTTAGGACACGGGTCAGCGAGCACAGAGGGTGATGGGTGATCGGGACTTGGTGCGAGTTAGGACACGGGTCAGCGAGCACAGGGGGTGATGGGTGAGCGGAACTTGGTGCGAGTTAGGACACGGGTCAGCGAGCACAGGGGGTGATGGGTGAGAGGGACTTGGTGCGAGTTAGGACATGGGTCAGCGAGCACAGGGGGTGATGGGTGAACGGGACTTGGTGCGAGTTAGGACACGTGTCAGCGAGCACAGGGGGTGATGGGTGAGCGGAACTTGGTGCGAGTTAGGACACGGGTCAGCGAGCTCAGGGGGTGATGGGTGAGCGGGACTTGGTGCGAGTTAGGACATGGGGCAGCGAGCACAGGGGGTGATGGGTGAGCGGAACTTGGTGCGAGTTAGGACACAGGTCAGCGAGCACAGGGGTGATGAGTGAGCGGGACATGGTGCGAGTTAGGACATGGGGCAGTGAGCACAGGGGGTGATGGGTGAGCGGGACTTGGTGCGAGTTAGGACACAGGTCAGCGAGCACAGTGGGTGATGGGTGAGCGGGACTTGGTGCGAGTTAGGACACAGGTCAGCGAGCACAGGGGGTGATGGGTGAGCGGGACTTGGTGCGAGTTAGGACACAGGTCAGCGAGCACAGGGGTGATGGGTGAGCGGGACATGGTGCGAGTTAGGACACGGGGCAGTGAGCACAGCGGGTGATGTGTGAGCGGGACTTGGTGCGAGTTAGGACATGGGGTAGCGAGCACAGCGGGTGATGCGTGAGCGGGACTTGGTGCGAGTTAGGACACGGGTCAGCGAGCACAGGGGGTGATGGGTGAGCGGGACCTGGTGCGAGTTAGGACATGGGTCAGCGAGCGCAGTGGGTGATGGGTGAGCAGGACTTGGTGCGAGTTAGGACACGGGTCAGCGAGCACAGGGGGTGATGGGTGAGAGGGACTTGGTGCGAGTTAGGACATGGGTCAGCGAGCACAGGGGGTGATGGGTGAACGGGACTTGGTGCGAGTTAGGACACGTGTCAGCGAGCACAGGGGGTGATGGGTGAGCGGAACTTGGTGCGAGTTAGGACACGGGTCAGCGAGCTCAGGGGGTGATGGGTGAGCGGGACTTGGTGCGAGTTAGGACATGGGGCAGCGAGCACAGGGGGTGATGGGTGAGCGGAACTTGGTGCGAGTTAGGACACGGGTCAGCGAGCACAGGGGGTGATGGGTGAGCGGGACTTGGTGCGAGTTAGGACACAGGTCAGCGAGCACAGGGGTGATGAGTGAGCGGGACATGGTGCGAGTTAGGACACGGGGCAGTGAGCACAGGGGGTGATGCGTGAGCGGGACTTGGTGCGAGTTAGGACATGGGGTAGCGAGCACAGCGGGTGATGCGTGAGCGGGACTTGGTGCGAGTTAGGACACGGGGCAGTGAGCACAGTGGGTGATGGGTGAGCGGGACTTGGTGCGAGTTAGGACACGGGGCAGTGAGCACAGGGGGTGATGGGTGAGCGGGACTTGGTGTGAGTTAGGACACGGGGCAGTGAGCACAGGGGGTGATGGGTGAGTGGGACTTGGTGCGAGTTAGGACACGGGTCAGTGAGCACAGTGGGTGATGGGTGAGCGGGACATGGTGCGAGTTAGGACACGGGGCAGCCGAGTTTTGGATCACCTCTAGTTCACGGAGGGTAGAACAATGGGTTAGTCTTAAAATAGCTGTTCCAAAAACATTCTACCCTTAAAAGGAAATTGTCCAGAACAAACAAAAGAATTCCTTTGCCCTGAAGGATGAACCCAATATTGCTCCCTCCAAATCCCAGGCGGGGAGTCTATCGATATCGGCGGTCAGAGACAGCTCACTGGCAAATGAGGCTGAATTTTGTTTTTAACTCACTCCCGGACAAGGCTCGTATTGATTGGCCACCCCGAGTTGCCCTGAGAACGTGTTGGGGGGCCGTTCTCTTGAACCGCTGCAGTCTGTGAGCATTTTGCTGGGCCGCTGCAGAGAACAGCTAAGTGTCGTCCAGGTTGGTGTGGGACTGGAGTCAGAAGTAGCCCAGACTGGGCGAGGACAGTATTAGTGAACCGCTTGAGTCTTGACGACAATCCGGCAGCTTCATGGTCACTTTTACTGACGCCAGCTTTTTACTTCAACCGAGTTCAAATTGTCAAAACTGCTCATGGTGCTCGCACATTCTCCGAGTTATCGGGATTACAATCCTGTAACAGCCACTGCACTGCCGCACACCGACAGGAAGCAGAAGATGCCGAGATCACACTCGGCTTTTTGTAGGTTCAGTCCGAAACGACAAGGTCCTTCCGTTGGGAGACAGCCATGTGATTTTCCCAGCCGTGCACGCTCAGGGGTTGTAATGTCTGCGACAGTGAGTGTGCTCACAGGTTTGTGGAGCTGTTGACACGCGGTCTCCACCGGTACACAGCCATTGTGCTCACCACGTGCTCGACAGAAATTCCGCTGCTGAGTGGGGCCAGCGGCCAGGCAGGGGGTGCCAGAACATCGCTGGTGGGAGGGAGGCCCGGACGTTGCCAGAGGGAGGGAGGCCCGGAGGGAGGGAGGGAGGGAGGGAGGCCCGGACGTTGCCGGAGGGAGGCTCGGACGTTGCCAGAGGGAGGGAGGCCCGGACGTTGCCGGAGGGAGGGAGGCCCGGACGTTGCCGGAGGGAGGGAGGCCCGGACGTTGCCGGAGGGAGGGAGGCCCGGACGTTGCCGGAGGGAGGGAGGCCCGGACGTTGCCGGAGGGAGGGAGGGAGGCCCGGACGTTGCCGGAGGGAG
This sequence comes from Pristiophorus japonicus, assembly GCF_044704955.1. Classification (NCBI taxonomy): domain Eukaryota; kingdom Metazoa; phylum Chordata; class Chondrichthyes; family Pristiophoridae; genus Pristiophorus; species Pristiophorus japonicus. Next base: position 85,273 of record NW_027254717.1, on the reverse strand, counting down.
GGAGGGAGGCTCGGACGTTGCCGGAGGGAGGGAGGCTCGGACGTTGCCGGAGGGAGGGAGGGAGGCCCGGACGTTGCCGGAGGGAGGGAGGGAGGGAGGCCCGGACGTTGCCGGAGGGAGGCTCGGACGTTGCTGGAGGGAGGGAGGGAGGCCCGGACGTTGCCGGAGGGAGGGAGGAATGCTCGGACGTTGCCGGAGGGAGGCCTGGACGTTGCCGGAGGGAGGGAGGGAGGCCCGGACGTTGCCGGAGGGAGGCTCGGACGTTGCCGGAGGGAGGGAGGCCCGGACGTTGCCGGAGGGAGGGAGGCCCGGACGTTGCCGGAGGGAGGGAGGCTCGGACGTTGCCGGAGGGAGGGAGGCTCGGACGTTGCCGGAGGGAGGGAGGCCCGGACGTTGCCGGAGGGAGGGAGGCCCGGACGTTGCCGGAGGGAGGGAGGCTCGGACGTTGCCGGAGGGAGGGAGGGAGGCCTGGACGTTGCCGGAGGGAGGGAGGGAGGGAGGCCCGGACGTTGCCGGAGGGAGGGAGGGAGGGAGGCCCGGACGTTGCCGGAGGGAGGCTCGGACGTTGCTGGAGGGAGGGAGGGAGGCCCGGACGTTGCCGGAGGGAGGGAGGAATGCTCGGACGTTGCCGGAGGGAGGCCTGGACGTTGCCGGAGGGAGGGAGGGAGGCCCGGACGTTGCCGGAGGGAGGCTCGGACGTTGCCGGAGGGAGGGAGGCCCGGACGTTGCCGGAGGGAGGGAGGCCCGGACGTTGCCGGAGGGAGGGAGGCTCGGACGTTGCCGGAGGGAGGCTCGGACGTTGCCGGAGGGAGGAAGGCCCGGACGTTGCCGGAGGGAGGGAGGCCCGGACGTTGCCGGAGGGAGGGAGGCTCGGACGTTGCCGGAGGGAGGGAGGGAGGCCTGGACGTTGCCGGAGGGAGGGAGGGAGGGAGGCCCGGACGTTGCCGGAGGGCGGGAGGCCCGGACGTTGCCGGAGGGAGGGAGGCTCGGACGTTGCCGGAGGGAGGGAGGGAGGGAGGCCCGGACGTTGCCGGAGGGAGGGAGGAAGGCCCGGACGTTGCCGGAGGGAGGGAGGCCCAAAGGGGGAGGCCCGTGCTTGAGGGCGAGGAGTGAAGGTCGGGGCCAAACCTGTGGTTGGAGCTGGTCGGGGCATCACCGCCATTGAGATCGCCAGGGATCGGTTGGAGCAGCCAAGTCGGCCAATTGGGAGCGAGAAGCGAGGGTCCAGGGAGCAGGGAGGTCGATCTAGAAGGTAAGTCGTGATTGGAGGATGGGGGATGGGTTTTAGGGGTAAGAAAATACTTTGGGGGTCGAACTGCACCCACTGTTAGGGCCGGGAGAGAGAGTTGAAGGATGGCAGCAGATGGCCAGAGGAAGGTTTGTTTGGGGAGAGCTCCCGAGGGAGCTGCTATCCCATCCGCCATCTTGAATGTTACCTCTGACCATCCCAATGCCTGCCCTCAGCCAGGCCTCAGATTTCTCACCATCTCACCGAAGGGCACTGCCCAGCGCCGAGCTTACGGTCCGCACCCCGCCATAGGTAACTTGGCCCATATAGCAGTGCCTGGTCTCCAGTCATCTCGGACCCACTTGCCACTGGATCAAGGGGTATGGCGAGAAAGCAGGAATGGGGTACTGAAGTTGCATGTTCAGCCATGAACTCATTGAATGGTGGTGCAGGCTCGAAGGGCCGAATGGCCTACTCCTGCACCTATTTTCTATGTTTCTATATGTAAGACCTTGTTCTGCTAAGCTCGTGTGGTTGCCGGTGCAACGGCCACCCGACATTAAAAGAACTCCCGCACAGGCATCTTCTTCCACCAGTACGCTCGCGGCACCGGAGGGACTGGAGTGCATCATCACCCCCGACAACCACATTTTAATTTAATTGCTTTAAGTTCACTGTAAAGTTTAATTTGTTAATTTGTCGTTTCTAGTGTCCCTTTAATAAGGGGGCACTCTGCTTTACGTTCTATTTAAAATAGTTGTAGAGCTGTTGAACTGCCTGCCTCTCTTCCATGCCTACATCCGGTCCAGGGTGTCCCTGGAGATGGAGCACGCGGTGTCCACCGGTACGCTCGTGGCCTTCCGCGAGAGGTGGGCGCCGGAGGGACTGGAGAGCATCATCACAGCAGGGAACAAAATTTTAATTTGATCTGTGAAGGTCCCCTTTAATGTTTATTTGATTTGTGAGTTCCAGTCATTGTGCCCTCTATAACAAGGGGGCACTTGGCTTTAGTTGGTTAATTTAAAAGAGTTGTAGAGCTGTTGATGTTGGGAGTGGCTTACCCAGTCACGTGATGCTCACAAGACTCAATAAAACCCCAGCCAGTTGGGTTCGGGGATCCACGATGGGGCAAGTTGGTTGTGAGCCTGGTGGATGAACCGGTAATGTGTAGTGTGATAGTTAAACCTTTGCTAATAAACCAACTAGTTCTGTAAAGCAATGTGTTGCTGTGAATTGTTAAACAAATCATCATCATCATCATAGGCAGTCCCTCAGAATCAAGGAAGACTTGCTTCCACTCTTAGCATGAGTCCTTAGGTGGCTGAACAGTCCAATACGAGGACCACAGTCTCTGTCACAGGTGGGACAGATAGTCGTTGAGGGAAGGGGTGGGTGGGACAGGTTTGCCGCACGCTCCTTCCGCTGCCTGCGCTTGATTTCTGCATGCTCTCAGCGATGAGACTCGAGGTGCTCAGCGCCTTCCCGGATGCACTTCCTCCACTTAGGGTAGTCTTTGGCCAGGGACTCCCAGGTGTCAGTGGGGATGTTGCACTTTATCAGGGAGGCTTTGAGTGTGTCCTTGTAATGTTTCCTCTGCCCACCTTTGGCTCGTTTGCCATGAAGGAGCTCAGAGTAGAGCGCTTGCTTTGGGAGTCTCATGTCAGGCATGCGAACAATGTGGCCTGCCCAGTGGAGCTGATCAAGTGTGGTCAGTGCTTCAATGCTGGGGATGTTGGCCTGGTCGAGGACGCTAATGTTGGTATGTCTGTCCTCCCAGGGGATTCCATGAAGCAAAAACTTTACAGGGGTCCTTCGTATAATCTCTGCTCCTGTCAACACTTTGAGATCTAGTGGAATCGCATCTGACTGGGGTCATGCTCCTCCTGTGCAATGTGGGCAGTCAGGGACGCTCCCAGTGTCCCTGACTGCTATGTGTGCAGGAAGTGCATCCAGCTGCAGCTCCTGACAGACCGCATTGCGGCACGGGAGCTGCGCGTGGATTCACTCTGGAGCATCCGTGATGCTGAGGATGTCGTGAATCGCAGGTTTAGTGAGTTGGTCACACCACAGGTAAAGATTACTCAGGCAGATAGGGAATGAGTGACCATCAGGCAGAGCAGCAGAAGGAAGGTAATGCAGGGGTCCCCTGCGGTCATCCCTCTCTAAAACAGATACACCACCTTGGGTGCTGTTGAGGGGGATGACTCATCAGGGGAGGACAGCAGCAGCCAAGTTCATGGCACCATGGGTGGCTCTGCTGCACAGGAGGGCAGGAAAAAGAGCGGGAGAGCTATAGTGATAGGGGATTCTATTGTAAGGGGAATAGGTAGGCGTTTCTGCGGCTGCAATTGAGACTCCAGGATGGTATGTTGCCTCCCTGGTACAAGGGTCAAGGATGTCTCGGAGCGGCTGCAGGACATTTTGGAGGGGGAGGATGAACAGCCAGTTTTCGTGGTGCATATAGGTACCAACGATACAGGTAAAAAACGGAATGAGGTCCTACAAGCTGAATTTAGGGAATATAAAAACTGACTGCAAAAGCTGCTAAAGATATGTGAAGAGAAAAAGATTAGTGAAGACAAACGTAGGACCCTTGTAGTTAGAATCAGGTGAATTTATAATGGGAAACAAAGAAATGGCAGACCAACTGAACAAATACTTTGGTTCTATCTTTACGAAGGAAGACACAAATAACCTTCCGGAAATACTAGGGGACCGAAGGTCTAGTGAGAAGGAGGAACTAAAGGAAATCCTTATTAGGTGGGAAATTGTTTTAGGGATTGAAGGCCGATAAATCCCTGGGGCCTGATTATCTGCATCCCAGGGTACTTAAAGAAGTGGCCCGAGAAATAGTGGATGCATTGGTGATCATTTTCCAACAGTCTATCGACTCTAGATCAGTTCCTATGGACTGGAGGGTAGCTAATGTAACACCACTTTTTAAAAAAGGAGGGAGAGAGGAAACGGGTAATTATAGACCGGTCAGCCTGACATCGGTAGTGGGGAAAATGTTGGAATCAATTATTAAAGATGAAATAGCAGCGCATTTGGAAAGCAGTGACAGGATCGGTCCAAGTCAGCATGGATTTATGAAGGGGAAATCATGCTTGACAAATCTTCTAGAATTTTTTGAGGATGTAGCTAGTAGAGTGGACAAGGGAGAACCAGTGGATGTGGTGTATTTGAACTTTCAAAAGGCTTTTGACAAGGTCCCACACAAGAGATTGGTGTGTAAAATTAAAGCACATGGTATTGGGGGTAATGTATTGATGTGGATAGAGAACTGGTTGGCAGACAGGAAGCAGAGAGTCGGGATAAACAGGTCCTTTTCAGAATGGCAGGCAGTGACTAGTGGAGTGCCGCAGGGCTCAGTGCTGGGACCCCAGCTATTTACAATATACATCAATGATTTAGATGAAGGAATTGAGTGTAATATCTCCAAGTTTGCAGATGACTCTTAGCTGGGTGGCAGTGTGAGCTGTGAGGAGGTTGCTAAGAGGCTGCAGGGTGATTTGGACAGGTTAGGTTAGTGGGCAAATACATGGCAGATGCAGTAAAATGTGGATAAATGTGAGATTATCCACTTTGGGGCAAAAACACGAAGGCAGAATATTATCTGAATTGTGGCAGACGAGTAAAAGGGGAGGTGCAACGAGACCTGGGTGTCATGGTACATCAGTCATTGAAAGTTGGCATGCAGGTACAGCAGGCGGTGAAGAAGGCAAATGGTATGTTGGCCTTCATAGCTAGGGGATTTGAGTATAGGAGCAGGGAGGTCTTACTGCAGTTGTACAGGGCCTTGGTGAGGCCTCACCTGGAATATTGTGTTCAGTTTTGGTCTCCTAATCTGAGGAAGGACGTTCTTGCTATTGAGGGAGTGCAGCGAAGGTTCACCAGACTGATTCCCGGGATGGCAGGACTGACATATGAGGAGAGACTGGATTGACTGGGCCTTTATTCATTGGAGTTGAGAAGAATGAGAGGGGATCTCATAGAAACATATAAAGTTCTGACGTGACTGGACAGGTTAGATGCAGGAAGAATGTTCCCGATGTTGGGGAAGTCCAGAACCAGGGGTCACAGTCTAAGGATAAGGGGTAAGCCATTTAGGACTGAGATGAAGAGAGTTGTTAACCTGTGGAATTCCCTGCCGCAGAGAGTTGTTGATGCCAGTTCATTGGATATATTCAAGAGGGAGTTAGATATGGCCCTTACGGCTAAAGGGATCAAGGGGTATGGAGAGAAAGCAGGAAGGGGGTACTGAGGTGAATGATCAGCCATGATCTTATTGAATGGTGGTGCAGGCTCGAAAGGCCGAATGGCCTACTCCTGCACCTATTTTCTATGTTTCTAGTCATGCTGAGTGAGTGAGTAAGCGCTGGGCAAGACGAGGACATCAGCAGTTGCCTCCTCTCCCAGCCTGAGGGTTCTCCCAGTGTCTGGGACACTGGGGTATTCTGTGGGGCGACATGAACCATCACATGTATTAGAGAAACAGGAGCCTCGCCCACGGGGAGTGAAGTAGCAGCTTACGTTGCCTCCCGGGGAACGGCAGAGCAAATATTCTCCCCGACACCTTCCACTGACCTGGGCGAGATACTTCACAACCAGTTCCACGAATGGCCTGTCCGCTTGGTCACCGAGGACTGCTGCCATCTCGAGACTAGAAAGGACCTCGTGGTGCAGACTCTTCAGGAGAAACTGTACCCCTTTCAAGCCCAGGGCATTGTGGGACAGGTTCAAAGTCTTCAGGTGTCTGGATCCTGAGGGAATAAAGGGGAGAGGGCTGAGAACATCATAAACAGTCGCAGGAGCAGGCCATTCGGCCCCTCAAGCCTGTTCCGCCATTCAATGAGATCATGGCTGATCTTCTACATTAACTCCACTTTCCTGCACTATCCCCATATCCCTTGATTCCCTGAATATCCAAAAATCTATCAATCGCTATCTTGAATATACTCAAAGACTGAGCCTCCATAGCCCGCTGGGGTAGAGAATTCCAAAGATTCACCACCATCTCAGTGAAGAAGTTTCTCATCATCTCAGCCCTAAATGGCAGACCTCTTATTCTGAGACTGTGACCCCTGGTTCTAGACTCCCCAGTCAGGGGAAACATCCTGTCTGCATCTGCCTTGTCAAGCCCTGTAAGAATTTTGTATCTTTCAATGAGATCCCCTTTCATTCTGCTAAACTCTCGAGAATATAGGCTGAGTCTACTCAATCTCTGGTCATAGGACAATCCCCCATCCCAGGAGGTCAATCGACAGGCATTTGACCAATCCTCACCTCCAGCAGGCCGTTAATGTCGACCTGTAACTGCGAGCAGAAAATAATATCAATTGAAAAAAATTATCGCTAATCCATTGACAGATTAAAAAATAACTAGAATTTTCCGGTGAGAATATTACTAATCGCCTGATGCTATATACCTTCAAAACTGAAAGCCACAATCTCTTTTGCCTCAGTCTAACTCACTTGTCAGTTCGCCTCTGAGTCAGAAGGTCATCGGTTCAAGTCCCACTCCAGAGACTTGAGCACATAATCCAGGCCGACAGTCCCAGTGCATTACTGAGGGAGCGCTGCACTGTCGGAGGGGCAGTACTGAGGGAACGCCGCACTGTTGGAGGGACAGTACTGAGGGAGCGCTGCACTGTTGGAGGGACAGTACTGAGGGAGCGCTGCACTGTCGGAGGGACAGTACTGAGGGTGCACTGCACTGACGGAAGATCAGTACTGAAGGAGTGCTGCACTGTCGGAGGGGCAGTACTGAGGGAACGCTGCACTGTCGTAGGGGCAGTACTGAGGGAATGCTGCACTGTCGGAGGGGCAGTACTGAGGGAGCACCGCGCTGTCGGAGGGGCAGTACTGAGGGAGCCCTGCACTGTCGGAGGGGCAGTACTGAGGGAGTGCTGCACTGTCGGAAGTGCAGTACTGAGGGAGCGCTGCACTGTCGGAGGGGCAGTACTGAGGGAGTGCCGCACTGTCGGAGGGGCGGTACTGAGGGAGCGCTGCACTGTCAGAGGGGCAGTACTGAGGGAGTGCCGCACTGTCGGAGGGGCAGTACTGTAGGAGCGCCGCACTGTCGGAGGGGCAGTAATGAGGGAGTGCTGCACTGTCAGAGGGGCAGTACTGAGGGAGCACCGCACTGTCGGAGGGGCAGTACGGAGGGAGTGCTGCACTATTGGAGGGGCAATACTGAGGGACTGTCGCACTGTCAGAGGGGCAGCACTGAGGGAGCGCTGCATTATCGGAGGGGCAGTACTGGGAGAGCGCTGCATTGTTGGAGGGCAGTACTGAGGGAGCACCGCACTGTCGGAGGGGCAGTACTGAGGGAGCGCTGCACTGTCGGAGGGTCAGTACTGAGGGAGTGCTGCACTGTTGGAGATACCTTTCGGATGAGAGTTACTTTGAAGGATAAACCAACACACTGCCCGTCACACGATCACAAGTTAGTTACGGATGATGAAGGTCATTCTGCCCATCTTAATTCCTCCCTCCCCAGAGATCTTGGCGAGGTCCCTATGGCAGTGTCCAGTGTCTGAGAGTGTTCTGCCTGCACTCCTCTATCTGAGAGTTTATTCCATGTGTCAATCACTCCGTGTGTGACGAATCTCCTGATATCGCTCCCACTAGCTTGAACCCGCGTCTTATAATCCTGAGACTGTGGGACATCCCGAGGTGGTGCGAGGCGCCATCGAAATGCAAGTTCATTCTGTCTTTTACCTTTCATCGTGCAGCTGAGTGCAAAGTGCTGCAGGAACTTGGCCGTGAGCCCACAGGCCTGGAGTCTGAGCGTGCTCAGTACAGGGCAGGATCTGAGCAGCGAGGCGATGGACTGAGAGCTGCTGTCGCCCAGGGGATTGAGGCCCAGGTTCAACTCCTCCAGACTCTGAGGGTACACACAAACACACACAAACACATTGAAGAATCCATTCAGTGAACGATTTCAATATGAACCCATTATGCCCCCCCCATGGGCTGCCCCGCTGCTCAAACCAAGAGCTGCTCCTGTTTGAACACAACGCAAGGACCCCAAGACGCAGGAACCTTGGGTTGGATTTCCAGATGGAGGGGTTTTGTGGCCGGCCAGCCGGTAAAGGTTGTGTCTGCAGCCACAAAGTTGATCAGCTGAGCGCCGAGGGTGGGGGCGGGGGTGAGCTAAGGAAGGCACACGCCTCTCTCGGAGCGCTAGGCCCGGCCGAGTGACTGGAAACCCTCATCTCAAGAGCCGGCCTTGAAGCGCCCGAAGAGGGGCTTCCCTGGGGAAAAAAATATCGGCAAAAAAAAACACACAAAAAACATTCCCAATAACTTGACCACCCCCACACAAAGGTAAATCGCGAAAATAAAAATAAACAAAACACAATCGCGCGGGCCTCGTTCACCGTCGCTGGGACAGTGCTGACCACCTGGTTTTACAGGTGGTCCCACCACGGCGCGCTACAGGGTCAGCGGCAAACACAAATCAAAGCGCTGTCGCAACCGGGGGCGCTGCACGCCGGCTCGACACTCGCGGGCGCTCGAACCGGGCGGTACAAGCGGCTTCCCCGTTGTAAATAGCGCTCCTGCGCCGACATTTAACAGGACCGTGTACTGGATGAACATCGGGCAGCTCACAGGGAACACTGGAGCCAGGCCATTCAGGGTACAGAGGAGGTTTACCAGGACGGTGCCTGGAATGGAGAGTTTTAGCTGCGAGGAAAGATTGGAGATGCTGGGTCTGTTTTCTTTGGAACAGAGGAGGCTGAGGGAAGACCTGATTGAGGTGTATAAAATTATGAGGGGAGTGGATAGAAAGGACCTGTTTCCCTTGGCAGAGGGGTCAACAACCAGGGGGCATAGATTTAAAGTAATTGGGGGGCGGTTTAGGGGGGATTTAAGGGAAATGTCTTCACCCAGAGGGTGGTGGGGGTCTGGAACTCACTGCCTGAAAGGGCGGTAGAGGCAGAAACCCTCACCACATTTAAAAAGTATCTGGATGTGCACCTGAAGTGCCGTAACCTGCAGGGCTACGGACCCAGCGCTGGAAAGTGGGATTAGGCTGGGTAGCTCTTGGTCGGCCGGCGTGGACACGATGGGCCGAAATGGCCTCCTTCCGTGCTGTAAATTTCTATGATTCAGGAGTGAAATTAGGAATCACTTCTTCACACAAAGGGCAGTGGCAATCTGGAAAGCTCTCCCCCAAAAGGCTGTGGATGCTGGGGGTCAATTGGAGCTTTCAAGACCGAGAGCGCTAGATTTTTGTTGGTAAGGGTATCGACGGACACGGAGCACGGGCGGGTAAAGGTAAGGATCAGCCACAATCTAATTGAATGGTGGAACAGGCTCGGGGGGCTGAAAGGCCTCGTCCTGTGTCACAGTTGTGTGGGGCGGACTGGTTGGGGTGGGTGCCCTTTATCTTTCCGCCATTGTTCATTGTTCCTAGGTTTAGATGTAACCTTCAGGGCCGCTGACCGAGGGCCGTGCGGCTCTTTGTCGGCCGGCGCGGACACGATGGGCCAAAATGGCCTCCTTCTGCGCTGTAAATTTCTATGTTGGCGCCGATCACGATACAATTATCCGGAAACATCGCAAACCTGAAAGGGTGAGTCCGTGGCGTGTGTGTCGGGCCCACACAGCTTCCTCAGGCCCTGGTGTGTGATGTGATTGGACGAGAGGTCCAGCAGGGTCAGGTTGGGCATGGTCGCCAGGCTGGCCAGCAGCTCGCCCACGGCGCTGTCGCTCAGGCGGTTGGCGGAGAGGCGGAGCTCACGGGTGGTGGTCTGCAGCTTGAGCGCCCGCAGGATCGGGGTCAGGTGCTCCATGGTCAGGGACAGGGCGGATAGGTCGATCGAGGGACCTTTCTCCTGCAGTTGGAGGATCTTTGAGATGGAAACGTCCTCGGCTGAGAAAATCAAACAACCACTTGTATTTACACAGCGCCTTTAAGGTCGCGAAACAATCCCAGGTGCTTCACAGGAGTGTTAGGTGACAAAAATTTCACACCGAGCCGCATCAGAAGAAATTATGGCAGTTGACCAAAAGCTTGGTTAAAGAGGTGGGTTTTAAGGAGTGTCTTAAATGAGGAGAGAGAGGTTTAGGGAGGGAGTTCCAGAGCTTGGGGCCCAGGCAACAGAAGGCACGGCCACCGATGGTCGAGCGATTATAATCAGGGATGCTCAGGAGGGCAGAATTTAAGGAGCACAGAGATCTCGGGGGGGGTTGTGGGGCTGGAGGAGATTACAGAGATAGGGAGGGGGGTGAGGCCATGGAGGGATTTGTAAACCAGGATGAGAATTTTGAAATTGAGGCGTTGCTTAACCGGAATCCAATGTAGGTCAGCGAGCACAGAGGTGATAGATGAGCGGGACTTGGTGCGAGTTAGGACACAGGCAGCCGAGTTTTGGATCACCTCAAGTTTACGTAAGGTACAATGTGGGAGGCCAGCCAGGAGTGCGTTGGAATAGTCAAGTCCAGAGGTAACAAAGGCATGGAGGAGGGTTTCAGCAGCAGATGAGCTGAGGCAGGGGTGGAGACGGGCGATGTTACAACGGCAAGATTATAATGTCAAGCTGCACTGCCCTATCTTTTTATAAAATTAATTCTCGAGATGTGGGCGTCGCTGACAAGGCCGGCATTTATTGCCCGTCTCTACCTGCCCGTGAGAAGGTGGTGGTGAGCCGCCTTCTTGAACTGCTGCAGTCCGTGTGGTGAAGGTGCTCCCACAGTGCTGTTAGGGAGGGAGTTCCAGGATTGTGACCCAGCGACGATGAGGGAACGGCCGATATATTTCCAAGTCAGGATGGTGTGTGCACCTGTGAGGATGCTCACGGGTTTGTGGAGCTGTTGAGTTGGAAGTGGCTTAGCCAGTCACGTGATGTTCACAAGACTCAATAAAACCCCAGCCAGTTGGGTTCGAGGGATCTACGATGGGGCAGGTGGTTGTGAGCCTGGCGGATGAACTGGTAATGTGTGGTGTGATTGTTAAATCTTTGCTAATAAACCAGCTAGTTCTGTACAGCAATGTGTTGCTATGAATTAAGAACATAAGAAATAGGAACAGGAGTCGGCCATACGGCCCCTCGAGCCTGCTCCGCCATTTAATAAGATCATGGCTGATCTGATCATGGACTCAGCTCCACTTCCCTGCCTGCTCCCCATAACCCTTGACTACCTCATCGCTCAAAAATCTGTCTATCTCCACCTTAAATATATTCAATGACCCAGCCTCCACAACTCTCTGGGGCAGAGAATTCCACAGACCCTCAGGGAGAAGAAATTCCTCCTCATCTCAGTTTGAAATGGGCGACCCCTTATTCTGAGACCCCCTAGTTCTGGATTACCCCATGAGGGGAAACATCCTCTCTGCATCTACCCTGTCAAGCCACCTCAGAATCTTATACGTTTCAATAAGATCACCTCTCATTCTTCTAAACTCCAATAGGCCCAACCTGCTCAACCTTTCTGAAGTCAACCCCTTCATCCCCGGAATCAACCGAGTGAACCTTCTCTGAACTGCCTCCAATGCAAGTATATCCTTCCTTAAATACGGAGACCAAAACTGTATGCAGTACTCCAGGTGTGGCCTTACCAATACCCTGTACAGTTGTAGCAGGACTTCTCTGCTTTTATACTCTATCCCCCTTGCAATCAAGGCCAACATTCTATTTGCCTTCCTAATTACTTGCGGTACCTGCATACTAAAGTAATGTATTTCATGTACAAGGAGCCCCAGATCCCTATGTACCTCAGCATTTTGTAATCGCTCCTCTTTTAAATAATTAGTTGCTTTTTTATTTTTCCTACCAAAGTGTTTAACCCCACATTTTACTCCATCTGCCAAATGTTTGTCCACTCACTTAGCCTGTCTATATCCCTTTGCAGATTATTTGTGTCCTCCTCACAACTTGCTTTCCCACCCATCTTTGTATCATCAGCAAACTTGGCTACATTACACTTGGTCCCTTCATCCAAGTCATTAATATAGATTGTAAATAGTTGAGGTCCCAGCACTGATCCCTGCGGCACCCCACTAGTTACTGGTTGCCAACCGGAAAATGACCCATTTATCCCGACTCTCTGATCTCTGTAAGTTAGACAATCCTCTATCCATGCTAATATATTACCCCCAACCCCGTGAACTTTTATCTTGTGCATTAAACTTTTATGTGGCACCTTATCAAATGCCTTCTGGAAGTCCAAATACACCACATCCACTGGTTCCCCTTTATTCACCCTGCTCATTACATCCTCAAAGAACTACAGCAAATTTTCCACCATGATTTCCCTTTCATGAAACCATGCAGACTCTGCTTGGTTGAATCATGCTTTTCCAAATGTCCTGCTACTGCTTCCTTAATAATGGACTCCAGCATTTTCCCAACCACAGATGCTAGGCCAACTGGTCGATAGTTTCCTGCTTTCTGTCTGCCTCCTTTCTTCAATAGGGGCGTCACATTTGTGGTATTCCAAACCGCTGGGACCTCCCCAGAATCCAGGGAATTTTGGTAGATTACAACCAATGCATCCACTATCTCTGCTGCCACTTCTTTTAATCGCCTAGGATGCAGGTCATCAAGTCCAGGAGATTTATCTGCCTTTAGTCCCATTAATTCTTAAATGAGGAACCCATGAAGCAACTACATCACAGTGGGAGAGGTGACATGTTTGCATGGTGCTGTTGAGCTAACTTTGGCGAGTTGCTGCAGTGCATCCTGTAGATGGTACACACTGCAGTTACGCCCCACACTCGGTGTTCTCCTGTGGGTACCGTCACATTAGTTCCTGTGTATTTCTGAGTCAGTCTGCTTACCCACTGCCAGGCTGTGACAGGCCCTCTTGTATCTGTCGGAGAGAGGAGGCAGATCCCAGGACAGCACCTCAGCCAGGACCTGAAAAACACCCCACAGACCCCTCAGTACATTCATCTCTTGTTGAAGCGGGATGGCCCATTCCGGCCAGGGAATCCCTTTAAAACACCCAGCGCCGCACTGTCGGAGGGGCAGTGCTGAGGGAGTGCTGCACTGTCGGAGGGGCAGTGCTGAGGGAGTGCTGCACTGTCGGAGGGGCAGTGCTGAGGGAGTGCTGCACTGTCGGAGGGGCAGTGCTGAGGGAGTGCTGCACTGTCGGAGGGGCAGTGCTGAGGGAGCGCTGCACTGTCGGAGGGGCAGTGCTGAGGGAGCGCCGCACTGTCGGAGGGGCAGTGCTGAGGGAGCGCCGCACTGTCGGAGGGGCAGTGCTGAGGGAGTGCTGCACTGTCGGAGGGGCAGTGCTGAGGGAGTGCTGCACTGTCGGAGGGGCAGTGCTGAGGGAGTGCTGCACTGTCGGAGGGGCAGTGCTGAGGGAGTGCTGCACTGTCGGAGGGGCAGTGCTGAGGGAGCGCTGCACTGTCGGAGGGGCAGTGCTGAGGGAGCGCCGCACTGTCGGAGGGGCAGTGCTGAGGGAGCGCCGCACTGTCGGAGGGGCAGTGCTGAGGGAGGGCTGCACTGTCGGAGGGGCAGTGCTGAGGGAGTGCCGCACTGTCGGAGGGGCAGTACTGAGGGGGTGCCGCACTGTCGGAGGGGCAGTGCTGAGGGAGTGCCGCACTGTCGGAGGTCAGTACTGAGGGGGTGCCGCACTGTCGGAGGGGCAGTACTGAGGGAGCGCCGCACTGTCGTAGGGGCAGTACTGAGGGAGAGCTGCACTGTCGGAAGGGCAGTACTGAGGGAGTGCCGCACTGTCGGAGGGGCAGTACTGAGGGAGTGCTGCACTGTCGGAGGGGCAGTACTGAGGGAGCACCGCACTGTCGGAGGGGCAGTACTGAGGGAGCGCTGCACTGTCGGAGGGGCAGTACTGAGGGAGTGCTGCACTGTCGGAGGGGCAGTACTGAGGGAGCACCGCACTGTCGGAGGGGGCAGTACTGAGGGAGTGCTGCACTGTCGGAGGGGCAGTACTGAGGGAGCGCTGCACTGTCGGAGGGGCAGTACTGAGGGAGCGCTGCACTGTCGGAGGGGCAGTACTGAGGGAGTGCTGCACTGTCAGAGGGGCAGTACTGAGGGAGCACTGCACTGTCGGAGGTGCCGTCTTTCTGATGAGAACAGTTAAAACGAGGCCCCATTTTCTCTCTCTGGAGGATGTAAAAGATCCCATGGCACTATTTTGAAGAAGAGCAGGCGATTTATCCCCGGTGTCCTGAGGCCAATATTTATCCCACAATCAACATAACAAAAAACTGATTATCTGGTCATTAGCTGTTTGTGAAAACCTGCTGTGCACAAATTGGTTGTCGTGTTTCCGACATTTTAACAGTGGCTACAAAAAGTACTTCACTGGCTGTAAAGCACTTTGGGATATTCTGAGGATGTGAAAGGCGCTATAGAAATGCAAGTTCTTCCTTTCTTTAGCACGCATGTTCTTTCCCCTTCCCTCCTTTCCCTCCTCCCTCCCTCCTCCCTATCTTCCACTCCCTCCCTACTTCCCTCCCCCTCCCTTTCTACTCTCTGTCCCCTTCCTCGCTCCCCCTCCCTCCTCCTCCCTCCCTCTCTACCCTCCTTCTCTCCTTTAGTCCCGCCCTCCATCCATCCCTCCCTCCCCCCCTCCCTCCCTCCCTCCCTCTCTCCGTCCCTTTCTCCATCCAGCCCTCGCTCCCTCTCTCCGTCCGCCCCTCGCTCCCTCTCTCCCTCCCTCCCGCTCTCCGTCCGACCCTCACTCCCTCTCCCTCCTTCTCCCTCCCTCTCTCCGTCCCTCTCTCCATCCGGCCCTCGCTCCCTCTCTCCCTCCCTCCATCCGTCCCTCCCTCCCTCCCTCTCTCCGTCGGCCCCTCCCTCCCTCCCTCTCTCCGTCGGCCCCTCCCTCCCTCTCTCTCTCCGTCGGCCCCTCCCTCCCTCCCGCTCTCCCTTTATTTGTCCCCCCCCCCCCCATCCCTCTCTCCCTCCCTCTCTCCGTCAGCCCCTCCCTCCCTCCCGCTCTCCGTCCGCCCCTCGCTCCCTCACTCCCTCTCTCCCCCCCTCCCGCTCTCCGTCCGCCCCTCGCTCCCTCACTCCCTCTCTCCCCCCCTCCCGCTCTCCGTCCGTTCCTCGCTCCCTCGCTCCCTCTCTCTATCCGGCTCTCGCTCGCTCCCTCCCTCCCGCTCTCCGTCTGTCCTTCCCTCCCCCCCTTGCTCCCTTTCCCCTGACGTGAACCAGCCCGTTGAGAAGGCGGGGGCTGAACCAGGGGCGAGGATACGGCCCGGGGACTCACCTCCTCGTTATCCTGGAGAACGTGGATGACCAGGTCGTGTGGAGAGAGCAGTGCACCATCACTGGTCAGGGAGAGCAGGGGTCTCACACCGCACTCCCGCTTGTACCTCGCCGCCGCCTCGCCCGCCAGCCAGGAGACGCTGCAGGCGTCCGACGCACTGCAACCCAAACACAGAGCTCAGAGACTGACGCACACTCTCCCCGACTCCCACACCTCGTAACACCGCAGTGAGCAGTGCATCACCCTACCCCCCCGCAGTGAGCGAGAGTGACCCCTGACCCCCTCCCCGCAGGGAGCGAGTGACCCCTGACCCCCCCCCCGCAGTGAGCAGTGCATCACCCTAACCCCCCGCAGTGAGCGAGAGCGACCTCTGACCCCCCCCGCAGTGAGCGAGAGCGACCCGACCCTAACCCCCCGCAGTGAGCGAGAGCGACCTCTGACCCCCCCCGCAGTGAGCGAGAGCGACCCGACCCTAACCCCCCGCAGTGAGCGAGAGCGACCCCTGACCCCCCCCGCAGTGAGCGAGAGCGACCCCTGACCCTAACCCCACGCAGTGAGCGAGAGCGACCCCTGACCCCCCCCGCAGTGAGCGAGAGCGACCCCTGACCCCCCCCTCGCAGTGAGCGAGAGTGACCCCTGACCCTAACCCCCCGCAGTGAGCGAGAGCGACCCGACCCTAACTCCCCGCAGTGAGCGAGAGCGACCCCTGACCCCCCCAGTGAGCGAGAGTGACCCCTGACCCCCTCGCAGTGAGCGAGAGTGACCCCTGACCCTAACCACCCGCAGTGAGCGAGAGCGACTCCTGACCACCCACCACAGTGAACGAGAGCGACCCCTGACCCTAACCCCCCACAGTGAGCGAGAATGACTCCTGATCCCCCCCCCCCGCAGTGAGAGAGCGACCCCTGATCCCCCCCCCGCAGTGAACGAGAGCGACCCCTGACCCCCCCACAGTGAACGAGAGCGACCCCTGACCCCCCGCCACAGTGAACGAGAGCGACCCCTGACCCCCCCCGCAGTGAGCGAGAGCGTCCCCCTGACGCCCCCCCACCCCGCAGTGAGCTTGTGGGAGCTTGCTGTGCACTAATTGGCTGCCGCGTTTCCCACATTACAACAGTGACTACACTCCAAAAGTACTTGATTGGCTGTAAAGCGCTTTGAGACATCCGGTGGTCGTGAAAAGCGCTGTATAAATGCAAGTCTTGCTTTCTTACCCGTGGGGAACAGGAATGAGGAAGAGCTTGTGTTTGACCCGGACTTTCACTCGAATTGGGGCTGGCAGAGTGGGGAGTGGTGACGTCACCGTGCGTTTTATGCTGGGCTACAAAGACAGGAAACAGTTGTCAGATTTCAAGCACCGTGTTTGCTGGCTGGCTGGTTTCGATGGTAGACTGTGTAGGTGCCCGGATGGCTCAGGGATCAGAGGGTGGGTCCTGTGAGGAGAGATCGAGTAGATTGGGTCTGTACGCTCTGGAGTTTAGAAGAATGAGAGGTGATCTCACTGAAAGCTGTGAAGATTCTGAGGGTGGATTGGCAGGGTCGATGGCTAAGTTGGCATCGGGTCAAGCAGATCAGAGAGTTAACTGCGTGGCTCAAGGCGTGGTGTGGGAGGAAGGGGTTTCCATTCACGGGACACCGGCACCAGTACCGGGAACCGCTGGGTTCCATCGGGACAGGCTGGGACCAGCCTCCTGGCGAATCGAATAACTAGGGCTGCAGATAGGGCTTTAAACTAAAGAACGGAGCCGAGGGGTCGGGGGAGGGGGAAATTTAGATATCTAAAGAGAATGGTCAATGCAATAGGGCAGCGTAGCAATTTGGATAAACATAAGCAGGGTGTGACAGGAAGGGACAGAGAGCTTAACGGTAGCAGTGCAGGAGAGAATAAGGTCAAAGCAGCAAGTAACGGTCAGAAATTTAAATCAACGGCTCTGTCTCTGAAGGCACCGAACATTCAGAGTAAGGTAGCACAAATAGAGACAAGTGGGTTTTGATCTAATAGCCATTACAGAGACGTGGGTTGCAAGGTGACCAAGGTTGGGATCTAAATGTTCCAGGGGGCTTGACGTTTCGAAAAGACAGGCTGAATGGTAACTCAGGGGGAGTAGCTCTGGTAATAAAGGCTGACATAAGGACAGCAGCGAGAAAAGATCTCGGCTCGGAAGATCAGGAAGTAGAATCAGTACGGATGGAGATAAGGAGGAACATAGAAATCTACAGCGCGGGAGGAGGCCATTTCGGCCCATCGTGTCCGCACACAGCCCTCAGTCAGCAGCCCTGAAGGTTACATATAAACCTATTAACAATGGCGGAAAGTTTAAAGCACCCAGCCCGCCCCACACAACTGCGACACCCCTTATACTGAAACATTCTACACTCCACCCCAACCGGAGCCATGTGATCTCTCCTGGGAGAGGCAAAAAAAAGATAAAAGTAATAACAAGGGGCAGAAAACACGAGCGGGCATAGTACATAGGCCCCCCAAACAGTAGCTATATCATTGCACAGAAATAGGAGGAGCTTGTAACAAAGGTAATGCAATAATTGTGGGGCACTTTAATCTTCATATGGACTGGACAAATCAAATTGGCAAAGGTAGTCTGGAGGTTGAGTTCATGGACAGTTTCCTCGAACAGTGAGTCGGAACCAATCAGTGAACAGGCCATTTTAGATCAGTATTGTGAAATGAGACAAGGTTAATTAGCAATCTCATAGTGAAGGATCCTGTGGGGCAGAGTCCGAGAATACAATCTTTGGAGGGGAAATCGCGTAGCGTCCTGTTTGGACTTGACAGGATAGATACCGGGTAGAGGACGTTTCCCCGGGCTGGAGAGTCGAGAACTAGGGGCATAGTCTCAGGATAAGGGGTTGGCCATTTAAGACTGAGATGAGGAGGAATTTCTTCACTCGAAGGGTGGTGAAGCTTTGAAATTCTCTGCCCCAGAGGGCACAGTTGTTGAGTATATTCAAGGCTGAGATCGATAGGTTTTTTGGACTCTGGGAATCAAGTGTTATGGAGATTGGGCGGCAAAGTATCAGTCATGATCTAATGGCGGAGCAGGCTCGAGGGGCCGAATGGTCCACTCCTGCTCCTATTTCTGATGTTCTATGTTGTCAGTGGGTAGATGCACCACCCAGGGTTTCGTTGGGCTGTATGGATAAGGAAAATCCCATGGTTTGATGCCAAGTCTGTGGGCTGCTGGTCGTGATGCGACAACTGGCTTCAGGGGGCCCCAAGGTCTATGGAAAGGAGAACAAGGGCATGTGGATGGTGCTCGAGGTGAAGGCCCACACAGCCAAATAGCCTATGCCTCAGTCCGCAGCAAACAATGGTCACCCAGAGGCTGGCTGGCTCCTGTCAGACTAGCAAGTCAACACGTTGTTTCAGGATTGAATTCCATTTGCCACTGTTCTGCCCACCTGACCAGTTCATTGATATCTTCCCGCAGTCCACAGCTTTCTTCTTCATTATCAACCACACAACCTATTTCAGCGTCATCTGCAAACTTCTCAATCATACCCTCAACATTCAAGTCCACATCATTGATTTATACCATAAAAAGCAGCTGAAGGCACGGCCACCAATGGTGGAGCGATGAAAGTCCACGAGAGGGCTGAATTAGAGGAGCGCAGAGATCGCGGGGTGGGGGGGGGGGTTGTGGGGCCGGAGGAGATTACAGAGATAGGGAGGGGGGAGGGCCACGAAGGGATTCGAACACAAGGATGAGAATTTTTAAATCGAGGCTTTTCCGGTCCCAGGAGGGACAATTACGGGGCAGTAGGATTTAAAGTTATTGGGCGCAGGTTTAGAGGGGATTTGAGGGGAAATATCTTCACCCAGAGGGAGCTGACCCTTTGGGTAAGACACGGGGGCTGTGACCTCACACACTGCCGTTGTGTGACACGACGGGGGTTGAGGGCGATCGCGAATCAACACCTGTTTTACTCTGAACAGAAGATCGAGCGGGGTGTAAAACCCTTGCTGATTCGCTCGCGCTCTGGGAGTGCTGGATGCTAGGAGTCGAAATGCCAGGATGTCCTCGTGGTTTGATCTCTCACTTTGACAAGCGCTGATGCCATGTGGTTGATAATGAAGAAGAAAGCTGCGGACTGCAGGAAGATATCAACTGGTCAGGTGGGCAGAACAGTGGCAAATGGAATTCAATCCGGAGAAGTGTGAGGTAATGCATTTGGGGAGGGCTAACAAGGCGAGGGAATACACAGTAAATGGTTGGACACTGAAGTGTAGAGGAACAAAGGGATCCCTGAAGGTAGCAGGCCAGGTGGATAAGGTGGTTAAGAAGGCATACGGAATGCTTGCCTTTATTGGCCGAGGCACGGAATACAAGAGCAGGGACATAGTGCTTGAACTGTATAAAACACTGGTTAGGCCACAGCTGGAGTACTGCGTGCAGTTCTGGTCACCACATTACAGGAAGGATGTGATTGCACGAGAGAGGGTACAGAGGAGATTTACGAGGATGTTGCCTGGACTGGAGAATTTTAGCTATGAGGAAAGATTGGATAGGTTGGGTTTGGTTTCCTTGGAACAGAAGTGGCTGGGGGGAGACCTGATTGAGGTGTATAAAATTATGAGGGGCCTGGATAGAGTGGATAGGAAGGACCTGTTCCCCTTGGCAGAGGGGTCAACAACCAAGGGGACATAGGTTTAAAGGAATTGGGGGGAGGTTTAGAGGGGATTTGAGGGAAATGTCTTCACCCAGAGGGTGGTGGGGGTCTGGAACTCACTGCCTGAAAGGGTGGTAGAGGCAGAAGCCCTCACCACATTTAAGAAGTACCTGGATGTGCACCTGAAGTGCCGTAACCTGCAGGGCTACGGACCCAGAGCTGGAAAGTGGGATTAGGCTGGGTAGCTCTTGGTCGGCCGGTGCGGACACGATGGGCCAAAATGGCCTCCTTCCGTGCTGTAAATCTCTGGGATTCTATGATGTATAAATGGAATATTAATGCGGATAGTGGCAGATTCCTCGAACGACAGCGTGACTCTCCGACACAGATAAAGCTGGGTTGGTGGGTGATTGAGTGGACGCCTGTACAGGGCGATATTCCCCGAGGGACCAGGCAGGGATGGACCCCTGGGTCAGCTGGGCTGTGGGTTACCTGTGATCGGGACGGGGTGATCATGGTGCTGCTGCTTGGGACCTCCCACGCTGACCCGCCGGGAGATTGTAAGCGGGCCGCACTGGCAGCGGACTGTGCGGGGAGGTCGACCATCTGCCTTCCCGTCCCACAGCTTGCACCGCTGCCCCAAGCCTCTCCCACTGCCGGTGTGGGCACAGCGGGCACCGGTAGCCTTGACTCTGGCCGGGTCGCACTCCGGTCAACTTCCAGCCAGCCATCCCCCAGCCCGTTCTCCGGGAAACTGGGCGGCAGGTCCATCAGGGAGCGTTCGGTCTGGTTAGCAGTTGAAATGTTCAGTGTCGTACTCACGGAGGTCTGTCTAGCTGTGGCCCGAGGTATTGGTCCACTCGCGGAGCTCAGTCCAGGTCTGGCCCAATGTATTGGTCCACTCGCGGAGCTCTGTCCAGCTTCGGCCCGAGGTATTGGTCCACTCGCGGAGCTCGGTCCAGGTTTGGCCCAATGTATTGGTCTACTCGCGGAGCTCTGTCCAGCTGTGGCTCGAGGTATTGGTCCACTGGCGGAGCTCGGTCCAGGTCTGGCCCAATGTATTGGTCCACTGGCGGAGCTCTGTCCAGCTTCGGCCCGAGGTATTGGTCCACTGGCGGAGCTCGGTCCAGGTCTGGCCCAATGTATTGGTCCACTGGCGGAGCTCTGTCCAGCTTCGGCCCGAGATATTGGTCCAGTCGCAGAGCTCGGTCCGGGTTTGGCCGAAGGTACTGTCCCAGCATGCTCTGTTGGCGGGGCGGAGCGACAGCGTGACAACCTGTGTTTTCTCGACGCTGCGGGTCTGCTGTGGTTAGCCGATGAACTCTCACCCCTGGCACGACGCTGCATTTTTAACGGTCTGGGAGAGGGCAGGAAGTCATCGTCCTCCTCAGATGACCACACGTTGGAAGAGCCTGTCCCGGGTCCAGCCGCTGGGTCCGCGGCGTGCATCTCCTCACAACGCGAGGACTTCCGCTTTGGCCGAGCCAGCGCTGTGGGGGAACCCACGGGTGATTGGGCACCGTCGCCACGGCCTCCCCTCCCCCGGCGAGCAGGGCAGCGGCACCCCAAGGTGCTGTCCGGACGGACCAGTGAGGGAGGTGGGGCGGAGCTTTCCGTGTGCAGCTGCTGGCTATGCAGACACTCAAGGTCCTCGGTACATGGGTTCAGTCCTGGTGCGGGGGAACAAAGGGCAAATTCAGACCAAGGATACAGAAACAAAGAAAATAGGAGCAGGAGTAGGCCATTCGGCCCCTCGAGCCTGCACCGCCATTCAATATGATCATGGCTGATCCTCTATCTCAACACCATGTTCCCACTTTTCCCCCAGACCCCTTGATGCCTTTTGTGTCTAGAAATCTATCTATCTCCCTCTTAAATATATTCAGTGACGTGGCCTCCACAGCCTTCTGTGGTAGAGAATTCCGCAGGTTCACCACCCTCTGAGTGAGAACATTTCTCCTCATCTCGCTCCGAAATTTCCTACCCCGTATCCTGAGACTGTGACCCCTTGTTCTAGACTTCCCAGCCCGGGGAAACATCCTCCCCACATCCAGTCTGTCCAACCCCGTCAGAATTTTATACGTTTCAATGGGATCCCTCTCATTCTTCTAAACTCTAGTGAATACAGGCCTAGTCGACCCAATCTCTCCTCATACGACAGTCCTGCCATCCCAGGAATCAGTCTGGTGAACCTTCGCTGCACTCCCTCTATAGCAAGTATATCCTTTCTTAGGTAAGGAGACCAAAACAGCACACGAGACTCCAGGTGCAGTCTCACCAAGGCCCTGTATAACTGTAGTAAGACATCCTTGCTCCTGTACTCAAATCCCCTTGCAATATCCTCCAATCAAAGAGGCAATGAACATTTGATCACCTCGAGCTAAAGGGACAGGAGCAGCCATGTGGCACGCTGGGATAGTTCGAGAACTCAACCTCTAACAGCTTGAGATCAAAAGGTTGGTCAAAATACTTCCTCAAATTAAAACCCTATTTTACACAGTAATGCAACTGTTGGCTCTATATTATTGTATTATATACACAGGGAATTTTCTGCGAATAAAATGTAAGGTCTTGAATTTCCAATTGCAATCTCGCTTCTCAGTCAAAAGGTCGTGGGTTCAAGTCCCACTCCGGAGAGTCAGGCTGATAATCCATGCTGACACTGCCCAGTGCAGTACTGAGGGATTGCTGCACTGTCGGAGGGGCAGTACTGAGGGAGTGCTGCATTGTCAGAGGGGCAGTACTGAGGGAGTGCCGCACTGTCGGAGGGGCAGTACTGAGGGAGTGCTGCACTGTCGGAGGGGCAGTACTGACGGAGTGCTGCACTGTCGGAGAGGCAGTACTGAGGGAGTGCTGCACTGTCAGAGGGGCAGTACTGAGGGAGTGCTGCACTGTCAGAGGGGCAGTACTGAGGGAGTGCTGTACTGTCGGAGGGGCAGTACTGAGGGAGTGCTGCACTGTCAGAGGGGCAGTACTGAGGGAGAGGTGCACTGTCAGAGGGGCAGTACTGAGGGAGTGCTGCACTGTCAGAGGGGCAGTACTGAGGGAGTGCTGCACTGTCGGAGGGGCAGTACTGAGGGAGCGCTGCACTGTCGGAGGGGCAGTACTGAGGGAGTGCTGCACTATGGGAGGGGCAGCTCTGGGGGAGTGCTGCACTGTCGGAGGGGCAGTACTGGGGAGTGCTGCACTGTGGGAAGTCTCCCCTCTCGATGTGTTGTTGAACCGAAGCTCTGTGTAGAAGTTGTTTGCTCAGTCGGCCCTTGAGTTGAGGACCCGGAGTGTGGGGGAGTTGTGCTACTGTGAGACTCACCCTGAGGCGAGGCTGCATTCAGGATGTCGGATATTATAGCACACCTCTGTGCAGCCTCTGTGCTCAGCTCCTCGTTCAATCTTCGGGTCCATTCATAGAAGCAATCGGCAGGTGAATGACCCTGTGGGGACAAGAGATTAGCAATTAATCCCGCCAGCCCAAGAACAAAACCATTGGCGTTGCTCGCGTATCTGAGATTGTGGGCTCTACGTTTGCTGATCCCCCATGGCAGCACTCGAGGTTAAATTACCGGCCTGTGTGGGACAGTGCTGTGTCCCATCAAACACTCCCAGGGCAGGTACAGAACGGGTTAGATACAGAGTAAAGCTCCCTCTACACTGTCCCATCAAACACTCCCAGGGCAGGTACAGCACGGGTTAGATACAGAGTAAAGCTCCCTCTACACTGTACCATCAAACACTCCCAGGGCAGGTACAGAACGGGTTAGATACAGAATAAAGCTCCCTCTACACTGTCCCATCAAACACTCCCAGGGCAGGTACAGAACGGGTTAGATACAGAGTAAAGCTCCCTCTACACTGTCCCATCAAACACTCCCAGGGCAAGTACAGAACGGGTTAGATACAGAGTAAAGCTCCCTCTACACTGTCCCATCAAACACTCCCACGGCAGGTACAGCACAGTTGAGATACAGAGTAAAGCTCCCTCTACACTGTCCCATCAAACACTCCCAGGGCAGGTACAGGGGGTTAGATACAGAGTAAAGCTCCCTCTACACTGTCCCATCAAACACTCCCAGGGCAGGTACAGCACGGGGTTAGATACAGAGTAAAGCTCCCTCTACACTGTCCCATCAAACACTCCCAGGGCAGGTACAGAACGGGTTAGATACAGAGTAAAGCTCCCTCTACACTGTCCCATCAAACACTCCCAGGGCAGATACAGCACGGGGTTAGATACAGAGTAAAGCTCCCTCTACACTGTCCCATCAAACACTCCCAGGACAGGTACAGCACGGGGTTAGATACAGAGTAAAGCTCCCTCTACACTGTCCCATCAAACACTCCCAGGGCAGGTACAGCACGGGGTTAGATACAGAGTAAAGCTCCCTCTACTGTTTTTTACAGGATGAAGTTTAGCTTCGTGCTCTAACACAACAGCCTCTCTGTGTACACTGAATTGAATCGATTGCTATCTCTCGGTGAAGGCGTTTCCCCGCCCGCTGAGGGCACAGGTAAGGTGCACAAGGGTGATGTGTGTTTTACAGCGAGCTCCTGACTCACCTCAGTGTCCCTGACAGTCAGACACGCTCCTCTGTTAATTAGCAGCTCCACAACCTCCAACCTCCCGCTGGATAAAGCATCGTGGAGCACAGAGGTCCCATCACACAGCGCATCATCGGCATCATTGACAGGGGCTCCGCTATCCAGGAGCAGGTGCACAATCTCTGCAAACACACGCAACACTTGTTACTCACAGGTCCTCGCCGATCGCAGTGTCCTGCCCTGGTTACTGTTGGGTGAGGTCAGCAATGTGTGCAGAGCGACTGCGGGGTTAATGAGAGTGTGTGGGGTCACTGAGGGGTTAATCTGAAAATGTGGGGTCACTGAAGAGTTAATCTGAGGGTGTAGGGGTCACTGAGGGGTTAATGTGAGTGTGTAGGGTCACTGAGGGGTTAATGGGAGTGTGTAGGGTCACTGAGGGGTTAATGTGAGAGTGTAGGGTTACTGAGGGGTTAATGGGAGAGTGTAGGGTTACTGAGGGGTTAATGTGAGAGTGTAGGGTTACTGAGGGGTTAATGTGAGAGTGTAGGGTTACTGACGGGTTAATGGGAGAGTGTAGGGTCACTCAGGGGTTAATGTGAGAGTGTAGGGTCACTGAGGGGTTAATGGGAGTGTGTAGGGTCACTGTGGGGTTAATGTGAGCGTGTAGGGTCACTGAGGGGTTAATGTGAGAGTGTAGGGTCACTGAGGGGTTAAAGTGAGAGTGTAGGATCACTGAGGGGTTAATGAGAGCGTGTAGGGTCACTGAGGGGTTAATGAGAGTGTGTAGGGTCACTGAGGGGTTAAATAGAGAGTGTAGGGTCACTGAGGGGCTAATGGGAGAGTGTAGGGTCACTGAGGGGTTAATGGGAGAGTGTAGGGTCACTGAGGGGTTAATGGGAGAGTGTAGGGTCACTGAGGGGTTAATGTGAGCGTGTAGGGTCACTGAGGGGTTAATGGGAGAGTGTAGGGTCACTAAGGGGTTAATGAGAGAGTGTAGGGTCACTGAGGGGTTAATGAGCGAGTGTAGGGTCACTGAGGGGTTAATGGGAGTGTGTAGGGTCACTGAGGGGTTAAAGAGCGAGTGCAGGGTCACTGAGGGGTTAATGGGAGTGTGTGGGGTCACTGAGGGGTTAAAGAGCGAGTGCAGGGTCACTGAGGGGTTAATGAGCGCGTGCACGGTCAACGAGGGGTTAATCTGAGGGTGTAGGGTCACTGAGGGGTTAATGAGCGAGTGTAGGGTCACTGAGGGGTTAATGAGCGAGTGTAGGGGTCACTGAGGGGTTAATGAGTGTGTAGGGTCACTGAGGGGTTAATGTGAGAGTGTAGGGTCACTGAGGGGTGAATGAGAGAGTGTAGGGTCACTGAGGGGTTAATGAGAGAGTGTAGGGTCACTGAGGGGTTAATGAGAGAGTGTAGGGTCACTGAGGGGTTAATGAGCGAGTGTAGGGGTCACTGAGGGGTTAATGAGTGTGTAGGGTCACTGAGGGGTTAATGTGAGAGTGTAGGGTCACTGAGGGGTGAATGAGAGAGTGTAGGGTCACTGAGGGGTTAATGAGAGAGTGTAGGGTCACTGAGGGGTTAATGAGAGAGTGTAGGGTCACTGAGGGGTTAATGTGAGAGTGTAGGGTCACGGAGGGGTTAATGTGAGAGTGTAGGGTCACTGAGGGGTTAATGAGAGAGTGTAGGGTCACTGAGGGGTTAATGAGTGTGTAGGGTCACTGAGGGGTTAATGAGAGAGTGTAGGGTCACTGAGGGGTTAATGAGCGAGTGTAGGGTCACTGAGGGGTTAATGGGAGAGTGTAGGGTCACTGAGGGGTTAATGAGTGTAGGGTCACTGAGGGGTTAATGAGAGTGTGTAGGGTCACTGAGGGGTTAATGGGAGAGTGTAGGGTCACTGAGGGGTTAATGAGAGTGTAGGGTCACTGAGGGGTTAATGAGCGAGTGTAGGGTCACTGAAGGGTTAATGAGAGTGTAGGGTCACTGAGGGGTTAATGGGAGAGTGTAGGGTCACTGAGGGGTTAATGAGAGTGTAGGGTCACTGAGGGGTTAATGGGAGAGTGTAGGGTCACTGAGGGGTTAATGGGAGAGTGTAGGGTCACTGAGGGGTTAATGAGAGTGTAGGGTCACTGAGGGGTTAATGAGAGTGTAGGGTCACTGAGGGGTTAATGAGAGAGTGTAGGGTCACTGAGGGGTCAATGAGAGTGTAGGGTCACTGAGGGGTTAATGAGAGTGTAGGGTCACTGAGGGGTTAATGAGAGAGTGTAGGGTCACTGAGGGGTCAATGAGAGTGTAGGGTCACTGAGGGGTTAATGAGAGTGTAGGGTCACTGAGGGGTTAATGAGAGAGTGTAGGGTCACTGAGGGGTTAATGAG
The DNA here is from genome assembly GCF_044704955.1 of Pristiophorus japonicus. Taxonomy (NCBI): domain Eukaryota; kingdom Metazoa; phylum Chordata; class Chondrichthyes; family Pristiophoridae; genus Pristiophorus; species Pristiophorus japonicus. The sequence continues at coordinate 58,312 of NW_027254717.1, read as the reverse complement.
AGCGTGTAGCGTCACTGAGGAGTTAATGAGTGTGTAGGGTCACTGAGGAATTAATGTGAGAGTGTAGGGTCACTGAGGGGTTAATGAGAGAGTGTAGGGTCACTGAGGGGTTAATGAGAGTGTAGGGTCACTGAGGGGTTAATGAGAGTGTAGGGTCACTGAGGGGTTAATGGGAGAGTGTAGGGTCACTGAGGGGTTAATGAGAGTGTAGGGTCACTGAGGGGTTAATGAGAGTGTAGGGTCACTGAGGGGTTAATGAGAGAGTGTAGGGTCACTGAGGGGTCAATGAGAGTGTAGGGTCACTGAGGGGTTAATGAGAGTGTAGGGTCACTGAGGGGTTAATGAGAGAGTGTAGGGTCACTGAGGGGTTAATGAGAGCGTGTAGCGTCACTGAGGAGTTAATGAGTGTGTAGGGTCACTGAGGAATTAATGTGAGAGTGTAGGGTCACTGAGGGGTTAATGAGAGAGTGTAGGGTCACTGAGGGATTGAGAGAGTGTAGGGTCACTGAGGGGTTAATGAGAGTGTAGGGTCACTGAGGGATTAATGGGAGAGTGTAGGGTCACTGAGGGGTTAATGGGAGTGTGTAGGGTCACTGAGGGGTTAATGAGAGAGTGTAGGGTCACTGAGGGGTTAATGAATGTGTAGGGTCACTGAGGGGTTAATGAGAGAGTGTAGGGTCACTGAGGGGTTAATGAGAGCGTGTAGCGTCACTGAGGAGTTAATGAGTGTGTAGGGTCACTGAGGAATTAATGTGAGAGTGTAGGGTCACTGAGGGGTTAATGAGAGAGTGTAGGGTCACTGAGGGATTGAGAGAGTGTAGGGTCACTGAGGGGTTAATGAGAGTGTAGGGTCACTGAGGGGTTAATGGGAGAGTGTAGGGTCACTGAGGGGTTAATGGGAGAGTATAGGGTCAGAGGGGTTAATGGGAGAGTGTAGGGTCACTGAGGGGTTAATGAGAGAGTGTAGGGTCACTGAGGGGTTAATGAGTGTGTAGGGTCACTGAGGGGTTAATGAGCGAGTGTAGGGTCACTGAGGGGTTAATGAGCGAGTGTAGGGTCACTGAGGGTTTAATGAGAGAGTGTAGGGTCACTGAGGGGTTAATGGGAGTGTGTAGGGTCACTGAGGGGTTAATGAGAGAGTGTAGGGTCACTGAGGGGTTAATGAATGTGTAGGGTCACTGAGGGGTTAATGAAAGAGTGTAGGGTCACTGAGGGGTTAATGAGAGAGTGTAGGGTCACTGAGGGGTTAATGAAAGTGTAGGGTCACTGAGGGGTTAATGAGAGAGTTTAGGGTCACTGAGGGGTTAATGAGAGTGTGTAGGGTCACTGAGGGGTTAATGAGAGAGTGTAGGGTCACTGAGGGGTTAATGAGAGAGTGTAGGGTCACTGAGGGGTTAATGAGAGAGTGTAGTGTCACTGAGGGGTTAATGAGCGAGTGTAGGGTCACTGAGGGGTTAATGAGTGTGTAGGGTCACTGAGGTGTTAATGAGTGTGTGTAGGGTCACTGAGGGGTTAATGTGAGAGTGTAGGGTCACTGAGGGGTTAATGAGTGTGTAGGGTCACTGAGGGGTTAATGAAAGAGTGTAGGGTCACTGAGGGGTTAATGAGAGAGTGTAGGGTCACTGAGGGGTTAATGAGCGAGTGTAGGGTCACTGAGGGGTGTAACATAAGAACATAGGGTCAGCCATTCGGCCCCTCGAGCCTGCTCCACCATGGCTGATCTTACCTCAACTCTACCTTCTCGCACTATCCAGATATCCCCGAGAGTCCAAAAATCTATATATCAGCCTTGATTATACTCAATGATTCTGGGTCCATGGCCACTTGGGGCAGAAAATTGCAAAGATTCATAACCCTCTGAGTGGGGAAATTCCTCCTCATCTTTATCTTAAATGGTCGACCCCTTGTCCTGAAACTATGCCCCGAGTTCTAGATTCTCCAACCAGAGGAAACATCCTCTCAACATCTACCCTATCAACCCCGCTTCAGAACAAAAGAAATAGGAACATGAGTAGGTCATACGGCCCCTCGAGCCTGCTCCGCCATTTAATAAGACCATGGCTGATCCGATCATGGACTCAGCTCCACTTCCCTGCCTGCTCCCCATAACCCCTTATCCCCTTATCATTTAAGAAACTGTCTATTTCTGCCTTAAATTTATTCACTGTCCCATTGAGGCAGCAAATTCCACAGATTTACAATCCTCTGAGAGAAGAAATTTCTTCTCATCTCAGTTTTAAATGGGCGGCCACTTATTCTAAGATCGTGCCCTCTAGTTCTAGTCTCCCCCATCAGTGGAAACATCCTCTCTGCATCCACCTTGTCGAGCCCCCCCATAATCTTATACGTTTCAATAAGATCACCTCTCATTCTTCTGAATTCCAATGAGTCGAGGCCCAACCTGCTCAACCTTTCCTCATAAGTCAACCCCCTCATCTCCGGAATCAACCGAGTGAATCTTCTCTGAACTGCCTCCAAAGCAAGTATATCCTTTCGTAAATATGGAAACCAAAACTGCACGCAGTATTCCAGGTGTGACCTCACCAATACCCTGTATAACTGTAGCAAGACTTCCCTGCTTTTATACTCCATCCCCTTTGCAATAAAGGCCAAGATTCCATTGGCCTTCCTGATCACTTGCTGTACCTGCATACTATCCTTTTGTGTTTCATGTTTGTTTCAATGAGGTCATCTCTCATTCTTCTAAACTCCAGAGATATCGGCCTATTCTACTCTATCACTCTGAGATGATAAACCGAGCTGCCCAGTTGCTATCTCCCGATTCCCATAGACTTCAGTTTTACTAGGGCTCTCGAGGCCAGACTCGGTCAAATGTCACCTCACCTCTGGAATTCAGTTTTTTTGTCCATGTTTGGATCAAGGCTGTAATAAGGTCTGGAGCCGAGAAGGCCTGGCATAACACAAGCTGAGCATCGATGGGCAGGTTACTGGTAAGTGCTGCTTAATGGCACTGTCTATGACACCTTCCATCACTTTGCTGCTGATTGAGAGTAGACTGAGGGGGCGGTAATTGGATGCATTGGATGTGTCCTGGTTTTTGTGAACAGGATATACCTGTGCAATTTTGTACATTGTCGGGTACATACCAGTGTTGCAGCTGTACTGGAACAGCTTGGTTACAGGCGAATTCTGGAGCGCAAGTCTTCAGCACGACAGCCGGGATGTTGTTGGAGCCCATAGCCTTTGCTGTATCCAGTGGTCTCAGCTGTTTCTTTATATCACCTTGGGTGAATCAAATTGGCTTAAGACTGGCTTCTGTGATGGTGGGGACCTCATGAGGAGACCGCTATGGATCAACCACTCGGCGCTGCTGGCCAAAGATGTTGTAAACACTTCAGCCTTGCCTTTTGCCCTTGTGTGCTGGGCTCCTCCATCATTGAGGATGAGGATGTTCATGGAGCCTTCTCCGCCTGTTGGTTGTTCAATTGTCTAATTGTCCACCATCATTCACAACTGGATGTGGCAGGACTGCAGAGTTTTGATGTGATCGTTGATTGTGGGATCATTTAGCTCTGTTTACAGCATGCTGCTTCTGCCGTTTAACATGCATGCAGTTTTGTGTTGCTGCATCCCCAGGTTGGCACCTCATTTTTAGGTACGCCTGGTGCTGCTCCTGGCATGCTCTTCTGCACTCCTCATTGAACCAGGGTTGGTCCCCTGGCTTGATGGTAATGATTGAGTGTGGGATATGCCTGGCCATGAGGTTACAGATTGTGGTGGAATACAATTCTGCTGCTGCTGATGGCCTACAGCGCCTCATGGATGCCTAGTTTTGAGCTGCTGGATCTGTTCTGAATCTATCCCATTTAGCACGGTACTGGTGCCACACAACACGGTGGAGGGTGTCCTCAGTGTGAAGACAGGGCTTCATCTCCATAATGACTGTGCGATGATCACGACATAATGCTACATAAAAACATAAGAAATAGGAGCAGGAGTCGGCCATTTGGCCCCTCAAGCCTGCTCCATTATTCAATAAGATCATGGCTGATCTGATCATGGACTCAGCTCCACATCCCCGCCCGCTCCCCATAATCCTTCACTCCCTTAGCGCTCAAAAATCTGTCCATCTCCGCCTTAAATACATTCAATGACCCAGCTTCCACAGCTCTCTGCGGCAGAGAATTCCACAGATTTACAACCCTCTGAGAGAAGAAAGTTCTCCTCATTTCTGTCTTAAATGGGCGACCCTATATTCTGAGACTATGCCCCCTAGGTCTAGTCTCCCCTATCAGTGGTAACATCCTCTCTGCATCTACCCTGTCAAGCCCCCTCAGTATTTTATACATTTCAATAAGATCACCTCTCATTCTTCCAAATTCCAATGCGTATAGGCCCAACATAGAAACAAAGAAAATAGGTGCAGGAGTAGACCATTCGGCCCTTCGAGCCTGCACCGCCATTCAATAAGATCATGGCTGATCATTCACCTCAGTAACCCTTTCCTGCTTTCTCTCCATACCCCTTGATCCCTTTAGCCTTAAGGGCCATATCTAACTCCCTCTTGAATATATCCAATGAACTGGCATCAACAACTCTCTGCGGCAGGGAATTCCACAGGTTAACAACTCTCTGAGTGAAGAAGTTTCTCCTCATCTCAGTCCTAAATGGCCGACCCCTTATCCTAAAGACTGTGTCCCCTGGTTCTGGACTTCCCCAACATCGGGAACATTCTTCCTGCATCTAACCTGTCCCGTCCCGTCAGAATCTTGTATGTTCTATGAGATCCCCTCTCATCCTTCTAAACTCCAGTGAATAAAGGCCCAGTTGATCCAGTCTCTCCTCATATGTCAGTCCGGCCATCCCGGGAATTAATCTGGTGAACCTTCGCTGCACTCCCTCAATAGCAAGAACGTCCTTCCTCAGATTAGGAGACCAAAACTGAACACAATATTCCAGGTGAGGCCTCACCAAGGCCCTGTACAACTGCAGTAAGACCTCCCTCTCCAATACACAAATCCCCTAGCTATGAAGGCCAACATACCATTTGCCTTCCTTACCACCTGCTGTACCTGTATGCCAACTTTCAATGACTGATGAACCATGACACCCAGGTCTCGTTGCAACTCCCCTTTTTCTAATCTGCCACCATTCAGATAATATTCTGACTTCGTGTTTTTGCCCCCAAAGTGGATAACCTCACATTTATCCACATTATACTGCATCTGTCATGCATTTGCCCACTCACCTAACCTGTCCAAGTCACCCTGCGGCCTCTTAGCGTCCTCCTCACAGCTCACACCGCTACACAGTTTAGTGTCATCTGCAAACTTGGAGATATTACACTCAATTCCTTCATCCAAATCAATGATGTATATTGTAAATAGCTGGGGTCCCAGCACTGAGCCCTGCGGCACTCCACTAGTCACTGCCTGCTATTCTGAAAAGGACCCGTTTATCCCGACTCTCTGCTTCCTGTCTGCCAACCAGTTCTCTATCCACGTCAATACATTACCCCCAATACCATGTGCTTTGATTTTGTACACCAATCTCTTGTCTGGGGCCTTGTCAAAAGCCTTTTGAAAGCCCAAATACACCACATCCACTGGTTCTCCCTTGTCCACTCTACTAGTTACATCCTCAAAAAATTCCAGAAGATTTGTCAAGCATGATTTCCCTTTCATAAATCCGTGCTGACTTGGACCGATCCTGTCACTGCTTTCCAAATGTGCTGCTATTTCATCCTTAATAATTAATTCCAACATTTTCCCCACCACCGATGTCAGGCTAACCGGTCTATAATTACCCGATTTCTCTCTCCCTCCCTTTTTAAAAAGTGGTGTTACATTAGCTACCCTCCAGTCCATAGGAGTCGTTAGACTGTTGGAAAATGATCACTATTTCTAGGGCCACTTCCTTAAGTACTCTGGGATGCAGACTATCAGGCCCCGGGGATTTATCGGCCTTCAATCCCATCAATTTCCCTAACACAATTTCCCGCCGAATAAGGATATCCTTCAGTTCCTCCTACTCACTAGACCCTCGGTCCCCTAGTATTTCCGGAAGGTTATTTTTGTCTTCCTTCGTAAAGGCAGAACCAAAGTATTTGTTCAATTGGTCTGCCATTTCTTTGTTCCCCATTATAAATTCACCTGAATCCGACTACAAGGGACCTATGTTTATCTTTACTAATCTTTTTCTCTTCACATATCTATAGAAGCTTTTGCAGTCAGTTTTTATGTTCCCGGCAAGCCTCTTCTCGTACTCTATTTTCCCCCTCCTAATTAAACCCCTTGTCCTCCTCTGCTGAATTCTAAATTTCTCCCAGTCCTCAGGTTTGCTGCTTTTTCTGGCCAATTTATATGCCTCTTCCTTGGATTTAACACTGTCCTTAATTTCCCTTGTTAGCCACGGTTGAGCCACCTTCCCTGTTTTATTTTTACTCCAGACAGGGATGTACAATTGTTGAAGTTCATCCATGTGATCTTTAAATGTTTGCCATTGCCTATCCACCGTCAACCCTTTAAGTATCATTTGCCAGTCTACTCTAGCCAATTCACACCTCAAACCATCGAAGTTACCTTTCCTTAAGTTCAGGACCCTAGTTTCTGAATTAACTGTGTCACTCTCCATCCTAATAAAGAATTCTACCATGTTATGGTCACTCTTCCCCAAGGGGCCTCGCACAACAAGATTGCTAATTAGATCTTTCTCATTACACATCACCCGGTCTAGGATGGCCAGCTCCCTGGTTGGATCCTCGACATATTGGTCTCGAAAACCATCACTAATACACTCCAGGAAATCCTCCTCCACCGCATTGCTCCCAGTTTGGTTAGCCCAATCAATATGTAGATTAAAGTCACCCATGATAACTGCTGTACCTTTATTGCACACATCCCTTATTTCTTGTTTGATGCTGTCCCCAACCTCACTACTACTGTTTGGTGGTCTGTACACAACTCCCACTAGTGTCTTCTGCCCTTTGGCATTCCGTAGTTCCACCCATACCGATTCCACATCATCCAAGCTAATGTCCCTCCTTACTATTGTATTAATTTCCTCTTTAACCAGCAACGCCAACCCGCCTCCTTTTCCTTTCTGTCTATCCTTCCTAAATGTTGAATACCCCTGGATGTTGAGTTCCCAGCCTTGGTCACCCTGGAGCCATGTCTCTGTGATGCCAATTACATCACACCCGTTAACTGCTATCTGCGCAGTTAATTCGTCCACCTTATTCCGAATACTCCTACTCAACCTTTCTTCATATCACTATCCCTTCATCTCAGGAATGTTTCATGTACAAGGACCACTAGGTCCCTCTGTACTGCAGCATTTTGTAATCTCACCCCATTTAAATAATAATTAACTTTTTTATTCTTCCTACCAAAGTGGATAACCTCACATTTTCCCACATTATACTCCATCTGCCAAATTTTTGCCCACTCACTTAACCTATCGATATCCCTCTGTTCATTCTTTGTGTCCTCACAACTTGCTTTCCCACCCATCTTTGTATCATCAGAAAATTTGGCGACATTACACTCAGTCCCTTCATCTAAATCATTAATATAGATTGTAAATAGTTGGGGTCCCAGCACTGATCCCTGTGGCACCCCATTAGTTACAGATTACCAACCTGAAAATGACCCATTTATCCCGACTCTCTGTTTTCTGTTAGTTAGCCAATCCTCTATCCATGCTAATATATTACCCCCAACCCCGTGAACTTTTATCTTGTGCAGTAACCTTTTATGTGGCACCTTATTGAATGCCTTCTGGAAATCCAAATACACCACATCTACTGGTTCCCCTTTATCCACCCTGTTTGTTACATCCTCAAAAAATCCAGCAAATTTGTCAAACATGATTTCCCTTTCATAAAACCATGCTGACTCTGGTTGACTGTATTATGATTTTCTAAATGTCCTGCTACTACTTCCTAAATGATGGACTCCAGCATTTTCCCAAAGACAGATGTTCGACTAGCTGCTCATGGACAGATGCATCTGTGACAGGTAGATTGGGGAGGATGAAGTCAAGTAGGTTTTCCCCTCATGTTGGTTCTGTCACCACCTGCTGCAGGCCCAGTCCGGCAGCTATGTCCTTCAGGACTCGGCCAGCTCGATCAGTAGTGGTGCTACCGAGCCACTCGTGGTGATGGACATTGAAGTCCCCCACCCAGAGTACATTCTGTGCCCTTGCTACTCTCAGTGCTTCTTTCACGTGGTGTTCAACATGGAGGAGTATTGATTCATCAGCTGAGAGAGGGTGGTAGGTGGTAATCAGCAGGAGGTTTCCTTTGTAACCTTGGAGGGGCAGTACTGAGGGAGTGCCGCACTGTCGGAGGGGCAGTACTGAGGGAGCGCTGCACTGTTGGAGGGGCAGTACTGAGGGAGCACTGCACTGTCGGAGGGACAGTACTGAGGGAGCGTTGCACTGTTGGAGCGCCGTACTGTCAGAGGGGCAGTACTGAGGGAGTGCCGCACTGTCGGAGGGGCAGTACTGAGGGAGTGCTGCACTGTCGGAGGGGCAGTACTGAGGGAGTGCTGCACTGTCGGAGGGGCAGTACTGTCGGAGGGGCAGTACTGAGGGAGTGCTGCACTGTTGGAGGGGCAGTACTGAGGGAGTGCTGCACTGTCGGAGGGGCAGTACTGTCGGAGGGGCAGTACTGAGGGAGTGCTGCACTGTCGGAGGGGCAGTACTGAGGGAGCGCCGCACTGTCGGAGGGGCAGTACTGAGGGAGTGCTGCACTGTCGGAGGGGCAGTACTGAGGGAGTGCTGCACTGTCGGAGGGGCAGTACTGAGGGAGTGCTGCACTGTCGGAGGGGCAGTACTGAGGGAGTGCTGCACTGTCGGAGGGGCAGTACTGAGGGAGTGCTGCACTGTCGGAGGGGCAGTACTGAGGGAGTGCAGCACTGTCGGAGGGGCAGTACTGAGGGAGTGCTGCACTGTCGGAGGGGCAGTACTGAGGGAGCGCTGCACTGTCGGAGGGTCAGTACTGAGGGAGTGCCGCACTGTCGGAGGGGCAGTACTGAGGGAGCGCTGCACTGTCGGAGGGGCAGTACTGAGGGAGCGCCGCACTGTCGGAGGGGCAGTACTGAGGGAGTGCCGCACTGTCGGAGGGGCAGTACTGAGGGAGTGCGGCACTGTCGGAGGGGCAGTACTGAGGGAGTGCTGCACTGTCGGAGGGGCAGTACTGAGGGAGTGCTGCACTGTCAGAGGGGCAGTACTGAGGGAGTGCTGCACTGTCGGAGGGGCAGTACTGAGGGAGGCTCTTCGTCTTCGGCAATCCCTTGTATCGAGGATGACTTGCTTCCACGCCAAAAAGGGGTGAGTTCGATGAGTTCACAGGCGTTTCAATGAAGAATCTAATATTCCAGATCCCGAACTACATCCTGAAGGGTGGAAGATGCCTGTGCGTGGATTGTTTTAACGTGGGGTGACCGTTGCACACCAGCCACCACATGGGCTTGACAGAGCGAGGTCTTGGTCCAGTGGCAAGGATTAACCAGGACGACTGGAGACCTGCTCTGCTGCACGGACCCAGCGCGCACATATCGCAGTGTGGGCTGGTCCGTGCTGCCCCTGGGCCCTCGCCTCTCCTGGGCCTCGATCACGTCCCTCCACAATCTCTCGCCGCTCCTCCTGCACCTGCCCGCGCTCCAAGCACAGACCTGGATTATGGTGACGTTTGATCCAGTCGCCCCCTTCACTGCCGTCACCCTCCTGCTCCGGCTCGCACTGTACCTTGCAGTGGGACATCCCCACACTGCTCCCCGGAGTGGTACATCCCCACACTGCTCCGAGTGGGACATCCCCACACTGCTCCCTGGAGTGGGACATCCCCACACTGCTCCGAGTGGGACATCCCCACACTGTTCCCCGGAGTGGGACATCCCCACACTGCTCCCCGGAGTGGGACATCCCCACATTGCTCCCCGGAGTGGGACATCCCCACACTGCTCCGAGTGGGACATCCCCACACTGCTCCCTGGAGTGGGACATCCCCACACTGCTCCCCGGAGTGGTACATCCCCACACTGCTCCCCGGAGTGGGACATCCCCACACTGCTCCCCGGAGTGGGACATCCCCACACTGCTCCCCGGAGTGGGACATCCCCACACTGCTCCCCGGAGTGGGACATCCCCACACTGCTCCCCGGAGTGGGACATCCCCACACTGCTCCCCGGAGTGGGACATCCCCACACTGCTCCGAGTGGGACATCCCCACACTGCTCCCCGGAGTGGGACATCCCCACACTGCTCCCCGGAGTGGGACATCCCCACACTGCTCCCCGGAGTGGGACATCCCCACACTGCTCCCCGGAGTGGTACATCCCCACACTGCTCCCCGGAGTGGGACATCCCCACACTGCTCCCCGGAGTGGGACATCCCCACACTGCTCCCCGGAGTGGGACATCCCCACACTGCTCCCCGGAGTGGGACATCCCCACACTGCTCCCCGGAGTGGGACATCCCCACACTGCTCCCCGGAGTGGGACATCCCCACACTGCTCCCCGGAGTGGAACGCACTGCTCCCCGGGGTGGGACGCACTGCTCCCCGGGGTGGGACGCACTGCTCCCCGGGGTGGGACGCACTGCTCCCCGGGGTGGGACGCACTGCTCCCTGGGGTGGGACACACTGCTCCCCGGGGTGGGACACACTGCTCCCCGGGGTGGGACACACTGCTCCCTGGGGTGGGACATCTCCGGGGTGGGACGCACTGCTCCCCGGGGTGGGACACACTGCTCCCTTGGGTGGGACACACTGCTCCCTTGGGTGGGACACACTGCTCCCCGGGGTGGGACACACTGCTCCCCGGGGTGGGACACACTGCTCCCCGG